>NW_022332275.1:0-5001 GCF_002776525.5 Piliocolobus tephrosceles | reverse complement strand
TTTGTTAGCACTCTTTTTGGGGAATCTGAGAAGGGATATTTTGGATCGCATTGAAGCCTATGATGACACAGGAAATATTCTCAGATAAAAACTATAAAGAAACACTCTGTAAAAGTTCTTTGTGATATGTGAATTCATCTCAGAGAGTTACACCATCCTTTTCATGGAGCCATTTGCTAACACTGTTTTCGTGTTATCTGCAAAGGGATATTTGGGAGCACCTTGAGGCCTATGGTGAGAAATAAAATATCCTCACATTGAAACTAGAAAGAGACTTTCTGAGAAACTGCTTTGTGATATGTGAATTCATGTCACAGAGTTACACTGTTCTTTTCATTGAGAAGTTTGCTAACACTGTTTTCTTGGAATCCCCTATGGTATACTTTGGAGCACCTTGAAGCTTATGGTGACAAATGAAACATCCTCATACAAAAACAAGAAAGAAACATTCAGAGAAACTGCTTTGTGATGTGTGCATTCATCTCACAGAGTTACACCGTTCTTTTCATTGGACTGTTTGATAACATTGTTTTCAAGGAATCTGCAATAGGATATTTGGGAGGGCATTGAATGCTATGGTGAAAAAGGAAACATCCTCAGATAAAAACAAAAAAGAAATTTTCTGTGAAACTTCTTTGTGATGTTTGAATTCATCTCATAGAGTTTGAATTCATCTCATAGAGTGTTCTTTTCATTTAGCAGTTTGGTAACACTGTTTTCTTAGAATCTGCAATGGGATATGTTGGAGTGCACAGAAGCTTATGGTGACAAAGGAAATATCCTCATACAAAAAGAAAGAAGCTTTCCGAGGAAGCGCTTTGTGATGTGTTAGTTTATCTCAAAGAGTTACACGATTATTTTCATTTAGCAGTTTGGTTGCACTGTTTTTGAGGAATCTGAGAAGGGATATTTGGGATCACATTGAAGCCTATGGTTTCAAAGGTGTAACTCTGTGACATAAAAAAATACATCACAAAGAACTTTCTCAGAAAGCTTCTTTCTAATTTTTATCTGAGTATATTTCCTTTGTCATCATATGCTTCAGTGCGATCCAAAACATCCCTTCTCAAACTCCCAAAAGCAGTGGTACCAAACTGATCCATGAAAAGAATCGTGTATCTCTGTGAGATTAATTTACAAATCACAAAGCAGTTTCTCAAAAAAATTATTTCTAGTTTTTATATGAGGATATTTCCATTTTCACCATATGCTTCAATGTGCTCTGAATTATCCCTATAAAGATTCAAAAAAAAAAAACAGTGATAGCGAACTGATCAATGAAAAGAACAGTATAACTCTGTGAGTTGAATTCATACATCATAAAGCAGTTCCTTAGAAAGCTTCTTTCTGGTTTTTATATGAGGATGTTTCCTTCTTAACCATAGGCCTCATTGCACACCCAAATGTCCCTTTGCAGATTCCATGAAAACAGTGTTGACAAACTGCTCCATGAAAAGAAAGGTGCAGCTGTGTTAGATGAATTCACACATCACAAGGAACTTTCTCAGAAAGCTTCTTTCTAGTTTTTATCTAAGGATGTTTCCTTTGTCACCACTGGCTTCAATGCAATCCAAAATATCCTTCCTCAGATTCACCAAAAACAGTGCTACCAAACTGATCCATGAACGGGACCGTGTAACTCTGTGAGATGTATTGACAAAGCACAAAGCAGTTTCTCAGAAAGCTTCTTTCCAGTTTTTATATGAGGATATTTCCTTTGTCTCCAAAAGCTTCAATGCACTCAGAAATATCAGATTGCCGATTCCAAGAAAACAGTGTAACCCAACTATTCAATGCCAAGAGCAATGTAACTCTGTGAGATGAATTCACACATCACAAAGCAGTTTCTCAGAAAACTTCTTTCGACTGTTTATCTGAGATTATTTCCTTTTTCACCATAGGCTTCAGTGTGATCCAAAATATCCCTTCTCAGATCCTTCAAAAACCGTGCTACAAGACTGCTCCATGAAAAGAATCTTGTAACTGTGAGATGAATTAACAAATCACAAAGCAGTTTCTCAGGAAGCTTCTCTTTAGTTTTTGTCTGAGGATATTTTCTTTTTCACCTTTTGCCTCAAAGTGCTCACAAACATCCCTTTGCAGCTTCCAGAAAAATAGTGTTAGCAAACTGCTCCATGAAAAGAAAGGTGTAAATCTCTGAGATTAATTCACACATCACAAAGCAGTTTCTCACAAAGTTTCTTTTTGATTTTTGCCTGGGGATATTTCCTTTGTCACCATAGCCTTCAATGCACTCCCAAATATCCTATTGCAGATTCCAGGGAAACAGTGTTATCAAACTGCTCAATGAAAGGAATGGTAATTCTGAAAGATCAATTCAAACATCACAAAACTGTTTCTCAGAAAGTTTCTTTCTAGTTTTTATCTGTGGATATTTAATTTTTCACTATATTCCTCAATGCACTCTGGAATATCCCATTACAGATTCCGACAAAACAATGTTAACAAACTGATCAATGAAATGAATAGTGTAACTCTGTGAGATGAATTCATACATCACAAAGCAATTTCTCATAAAGCTTCTTTCTAGTTTTTTCTGAGGTATTTAATTTGTCACCATAGGCTTCAATGCAATCCCAAATATCCATTCTCAGATTCCCCAAAAGCAGCACTGCCAAACTGCTCCATGAAGAGTATCATGTAACTCTGTGAGATGAATTCACAAATCACAAAGCAGTTTCTCAGAAAGTTTCTTTCTAGTTTTTATATGAGGATATTTCCTTTGTCACCATAAATGTCAATGAACTCCAAAATATCCCATTGCAGATTCCAAGAAAACAGTTTTAGCAAAATTCTCAATGAAAACAACAGTGTAACTGTGTGAGATGAATTCACCCATGACAAAGTAGTTTCCCAGAAAGCTTCCTTTTGGTTTTTATCTGAGGATATTTTCTTTGTCACCATAGATTTCAATGCGCTCCCAAATATCCTATTGCAATTACCACGAAAACAACGTTAGCAAACTGCTCAGTGAAAATAACAATGTATCTTTGTGAGATGAATTCACACATCACAAAGCAGTTTATCAGAAAGCTTCTTTGTAGTTTTTATCTGAAGATATTTCCCTTTTCACCGTAGATCTTAAGGCACTCCCAAATATCCCTTTGCAGATTCCACGAAAGCAGTGTTATTAAACTGCTCAATGAAAAGAACAATGGAACTCTGTGAGATGAATCCACATGTCACAAAGAACATTCTCAGAAAGCTTTTTTTCTAGTTTTTATCTGTGGATATTTCCGTTGCCAACATAGGCTTCAATGTGATCCAAAATATCCCTTGTCAGATTCCCCAAAAACGGTGCTACTCAACTAATTCATGAGAAGAATCATATAACATGGTGAGGTGAACTAGCACATCACAAAGCAGTTTCTCAGAAAGCTTATTTTTGGTTTTTATCTGAGGATATTTCCTTTGTGAACATAGACTTCATTGTGCTGCCAAAATTCACTTTTCAGATTCCATGAAAACAGTGTTAGCAAACTTGTCAATGAAAAGAAGGGTGTATCTCTGTGATGTGAATTCATGTATCACAAAGGAGTTTCTCAGAAAGATTCTTTCTAATTTTTATTTGAGGATATTTTCTTTTTCACTATAATCCTCAATGTTCTCCCAAATATCCCCTTAAAATTCCATGAAAACAGTGTTAGCAAAATGCTCCATGAAAAGGAAAGTGTAACTCTGTGAGTTGAATTCACACATCACAAAGAATTTTCGAAGCAAACTACTTTCTAGATTTTATCTGATGGTAGTTCCTTTGTCAACTTACAGTTCAATGCGGTACAGAATATCCCTTCTCAGATTCAACAAAAACAGTGCTACCAAATTGCTCCATAAAAAGAATCATGTAACTGTGTGAGATGAATTAGCACATTAGAAAGAGGTTCTCAGAAAGCTTCTTTCCAGTTTTTATATGAAGATATATCCCTTGTCACCATAAGCTTCAATGTGCTCCAAAATATCAGATTGCAGATTGCAAGACAACAGTGTAAGCAAACTGCTTAATGCAAAGATGAGTGTAACTCTGTGAGCTGAATTCACACATCACAAAGCAGTGTCTCTGAAATCTCCTTTCTAGTTTTTATCTGAGGACATTTCCTTTTTCACCATTGGCCTCAAAGCACTCCCTTTACAAATTCCATGAAAACAGTGTTAACAAACTCCTCCATTGAAAAAATAGTGTAACTCTGTGAGATAAACTCCCGTATAATAAAGAAGTTTCTCAGAAAGCTTCTTTCGGAGATTTTCTCTGAGGATATTGCCTTTGTCACCCTAGGCTTCAATACAATCCAAATAGGCCTTCTCAGATTCCCCCAAAACAGTGCTACCAAACTGCTCCATGAATAGAATGGTGTAAATCAGTGAGATGAAATCACATATCACAAATCTGTTTTTCAGAAAGATTCCTTCTAGTTTTTATCTGAGGATATTTCCTGTTTCATCATTTGCCTCAAGGCACTAGCAAAAATCCCATGGGAGATTCCACAAAAAAGTGTGAGCAAACTTCTCAATAAAAAGTACGGTGTCACTCTGTGAGATGAATTCACACATCACAAAGAGGTTTCTTTGAAAGTTTATTTCTAGATTTTATTTAAGGATATTTCATTTGTTACCATAGGCTTCAATGTGATACAAAATATCTCTTCTCAGATTCCCTAAAGGCAGTGCTACCAAACTGCTCCATGAAAAGAAAGGTGTAACTCTGTGCAATGAACTAACACATCACAAAACAGATTCTCAGAAAGCTTCTTTCTGGTTAAAATCTGAGGATATTTCCTTTTTCACCAAAGGCCTTAGTGCACTCTCAAATATCCCTTTGCAGATTCCATGAAAACAGTGTTAGCAAATAGCTCCATGAAAGAAAGGTATAAATCTGTGAGATGAATTCACAGATCACAAAGCATTTTCTCAGAAAGGTTCTTTTTGGTTTCTGTCGAGGATATTTCTTTGTCACCATAAGCTTCAATGTGCTCCGAAATATCC
>NW_022332274.1:0-3362 GCF_002776525.5 Piliocolobus tephrosceles | reverse complement strand
CCAGCACCATTTATTAAATAGGGAATCCTTTCCCCATTTCTTGTTTTCTCTTGTGTTTCTTAGATTAGCTGGATATGAAATTCTGGGTTTAAAATTCTTTTCTTTAAGAATGTTGAATATTGGCCCCCACTCTCTTCTGGCTTGGAGAGTTTCTGCCAAGAGATCTGCTGTTAGTCTGATGGGCTTCCCTTTGTGGGTAACCCGACCTTTCTCTCTGGCTGCCCTTAAGATTTTTTCCTTCATTTCAACTTTGGTGAATCTGGCAATTATGTGTCTTGGAGTTGCTCTTCTGGAGGAGTATCTTTGTGGCGTTCTCTGTATTTCCTGAATTTGAATGTTGGCCTGCCCTACTAGGTTGGGGAAGTTCTCCTGGATGATATCCTGAAGAGTGTTTTCCAACTTGGTTCCATTTTCTCCCTCACTTTCAGGCACCCCAATCAGACGTAGATTTGGTCTTTTTACAAAATCCCATACTTCTTGCAGGCTTTGTTCATTTCTTTTTCTTCTTTTTTCTTTAGACTTCTCTTCTCACTTCATTTCATTCATTTGATCCTCAATTGCTGATACTCTTTCTTCCAGTTGATCGAGTCGGTTACTGAAGCTTGTGCATTTGTCACGAATTTCTTGTGTCATGGTTTTCATCTCTGTCAGTTCGTTTATGGCCTTCTCTGCATTAATTATTCTGGTTATCAATTCTTCCACTCTTTTATCAAGATTTTTAGTTTCTTTGCGCTGAGTACGTAATTCCTCCTTTAGCTCTGAGAAGTTTGATGGTCTGAAGCCTTCTTCTCTCATCTCGACAAAGTCATTCTCCATCCAGCTTTGATCCGTTGAGGGCGATGAGCTGCGTTTCTTTGGAGGGGGAGATGCGCTCTTATTCTTTGAATTTCCAGCTTTTTTGCCCTGCTTTTTCCCCATCTTTGTGGTTTTATCTGCCTCTGGTCGTTGATGATGGTGACGTACTAATGGGGTTTTGGTGTGGGTGTCCTTCCTGTTTACTAGTTTTCCTTCTAACAGTCAGGACCCTCAGCTGTAGGTCTGTTGGAGATTGCTTGCGGTTCACTCCAGACCCTGTTTGCCTGGGTGTCAGCAGCAGAGGCTGCAGAAGATAGAATACTGCTGAACAGTGAGTGTACCTGTCTGATTCTTGCTTTGGAAGTTTCTCTCAGGGGTGTACTCCACCCTGTGAGGTGTGGGGTGTCGGTCTGCCCCCAGTGGAGGATGTCTCCCAGTTAGGCTACTCAGGGGTCAGGGACCCACTTGAGCAGGCAGTCTGTCCCTTCTCAGATCTCAACCTCCGTGTTGGAAGATCCACTGCTCTCTTCAAAGCTGTCAGACAGAGTCATTTGCATCTGCAGAGGTTTCTGCTGCTTTTTTTTCTTTTTTCTTTTTTTTTTTTTTTTTTGTTGTTGTTTAGCTGTGCCCTGTCCGCAGAGGTGGAGTCTACAGAGACTGGCAGGCCTCCTTGAGCTGCTGTGAGCTCCACAGTTCGATCTTCCCAGGGCTTTGTTAACCTACTTAAGCCTCAACAATGGCGGGCGCCCCTCCCCCAGCCTTGCTGCTGCCTTGCAGTTAGATGGCAGACTGCTGTGCTAGCAATGAGGACGGCTCCATGGGCGTGGGACCCTCCCGGCCAGGTGTGGGATATAATCTCCTGGTGTGCCCGTTTGCTTAAAGCGCAGTATTGGGGTGGGAGTTACCCGATTTTCAGGTGTTGTGTGTCTCAGTTCCCCTGGCTAGGAAAAGGGATTCCCTTCCCCCTTGAGCTTCTCAGGTGAGGCGATGCCTCACCCTGCTTCAGCTCTCGCTGGTCGGGCTGCAGCAGCTGACCAGCACTGATTGTCCGGCACTCGCTAGTGAGATAAACCCAGTACATCAGTCGAAAAAGCAGAAATCACCTGTCTTCTGTGTCGCTTGCACGGGGAGCTGGAGACTGGAGCTGTTCCCATTCGGCCATCTTGCTCCGCCCCTGTCGCAAGTGATGTTTTAAAAACTAAATTGAAATATGTGTTCTTAATGTAATTGTGTAAATATTTGTTATTGTTGCAATGACTACCTTTCTAGTCTTTTCTGTTTAAGGGGGTTATTACAGATGTTATGGACCCTAAAGTAGATAGCTGAAATTTTGTAATGTACAACAGGAAGATTTTAGAGATAACCAATTTTAGAGATACAATAGGAGATAAATCTGAAACAATTAAGTTATTGAATTGAAGGACAAGGGTTGAGATAGCCTTGACTCTTAATAAGAGCAGCCAATACAAGGCTGGTTCAACATATGCAAATCAATAAACATAATCCAGCATATAAACAGAACCAAAGACAGAAACCACATGATTATCTCAATAGATGCAGAAAGGGCCTTTGACAAAATTCAACAGCCCTTCATGCTAAAAACGCTCAATAAATTCGGTATTGATGGAACGTATCTCAAAATAATAAGAGCTATTTATGACAAACCCACAGCCAATATCATACTGAATGGGCAAAAACTGGAAAAATTCCCTTTGAAAACTGGCACAAGACAGGGATGCCCTCTCTCACCACTCCTATTCAACATAGTGTTGGAAGTTCTGGCTAGGGCAATCAGGCAAGAGAAAGAAATCAAGGGTATTCAGTTAGGAAAAGAAGAAGTCAAATTGTCCCTGTTTGCAGATGACATGATTGTATATTTAGAAAACCCCATCGTCTCAGCCCAAAATCTTCTTAAGCTGATAAGCAACTTCAGCAAAGTCTCAGGATACAAAATTAATGTGCAAAAATCACAAGCATTCTTATACACCAGTAACAGACAAGCAGAGAGCCAAATCAGGAATGAACTTCCATTCACAATTGCTTCAAAGAGAATAAAATACCTAGGAATCCAACTTACAAGGGATGTAAAGGACCTCTTCAAGGAGAACTACAAACCACTGCTCAGTGAAATAAAAGAGGACACAAACAAATGGAAGAACATACCATGCTCATGGATAGGCAGAATCAATATTGTGAAAATGGCCATACTGCCCAAGGTAATTTATAGATTCAATGCCATCCCCATCAAGCTACCAATGAGTTTCTTCACCGAATTGGAAAAAACTGCTTTAAAGTTCATATGGAACCAAAAAAGAGCCCGTATTGCCAAGACAATCCTAAGTCAAAAGGACAAAGCCGGAGGCGTCACGCTACCTGACTTCAAACTATACTACAAGGCTACAGTAACCAAAACAGCATGGTACTAGTACCAAAACAGAGATACAGACCAATGGAACAGAACAGAGTCCTCAGAAATAATGCCACACATCTACAGCCATCTGGTCTTTGATAAACCTGTGAAAAACAAGAAATGGGGAAAGGATTCCCTATTTAATAAATGGTGCTGG
>NW_022332273.1:0-3562 GCF_002776525.5 Piliocolobus tephrosceles | reverse complement strand
GAGTGAGACTCTGTCTCCAAAAAAAATAATAATAATAGATGGGAAGTTAGGCCTTCCCTGAAAGAGCTCGGCCAAGGAGTACCTGAAATGTCTCTGCATCTCTTTAAGGTCTGATAAAGGAACCAGGAGAGAGAACTAATCACTTCCCTTTCCTGCCTCAGAGCTTTCATATGTTTGCTGTTCCTCGCCTGAAATGCCAAGTACCAATCGTATTCATTGATTTATAGAAATGAGGTCTAACTATATCGCCCAGGCTGATCTCAAACTCCTGGCCTCAAGCTATCCTCTCGTCTCAGCCTCTCAAAGTGTTGGGATTACAGGCATGAACCACTGTCCCCAACCCTGATCGTCTTTAAAACCTCTTTCCTCATCTTCTTTGAGCTTCCTGCATCCTGTGACTCCACACCCTTGGCTTTCCTGTACCTCCATAGCTGCTCCTCTGTGGGTACCGGGGACCCACCCCCTTCTCTGCCCAACTTGTATATGTCTGGGCTCAGGCCAAATGCCCTTCCATTTGCAGTGGGCACTGCAACAGGAAATCTCATGCCTTTCCGGGCTTCACAAGCTATCCACATGCTCTGCTGCCTGCCAGAGACATCCATCCCAGTCAGATGCCCAGCCCTCACCTTTCCCAAAGCCCCAGTTGGACACAGGGAAGCATCTCCAATTTTCCGTGGGCCAAAACAGAGTGCTTTATTAGTGCCCTAACTTGCTCATCCATATTCTTGATTCTCTGTAAACAGCCCCTCCATCCACCCAACTGCAGAGGTGAAAATCTCAAATCCTCCTCCAGTCCTTCCTCCCCGAACCTCTCATGCAGCCCTCTGCCTTCCTAGAACGCTGAGCACCCCTCACTCCCAGCGCTAGCTGGGGTGCTATCTGAGTGGCTGCCACCCACTTGGCATGAAGTGTGACCTCTCGCCCAGTGTGGTGGCTTAAGCCTGTCGTCACAGCACTTTGGGAGGCTGAGGCAGGTAGATCACTTGAGCCCAGGAGACTGGGTCCAGCCAGGACAATATGGTGAAACTAAAATACGACAATTAGCAGGCATGACAATACATGCCTATCATCCCAGCTACCCTACCCAGGAGGCTGAGGCAGGAAAATTGCTTGAACTTGGGAGGCAGAGGTTGCAGTGAGCCAAGGTCACACCACTGAACTCCAGCCTGGGCAACAGAGCGAGACTCTGTCACAAATTAAAAAAAAAAAAAAAAAAAAAAACAGAAGAAGAAGAGGGAGGAGGTGGAGGAGGAGGAGGAGGAGAAGTAGTAGTGTGACCTCTCTAAGGCAAGGCAGTGTCCCACTCTGATTCACTTCCATGTGTAAAACAGGACCTGCACCCTGAAGGCACTCACTCAGGGAGGCTGCTGGGATGGGTGGATGCACAGTTAAGGTCTTCGTGGTGGCCGGGGCTGACCCCATCCCCATTGCTCTTCCCACACACACCTGCACACTCATCACTCCCACGCTCACACCCACCACTGAAAGCCTGGCCGCTCATCTGATTTGCCTAACAAGGTCCCCAGATGAACAACACATGCTTCCCTACCTCTCCCCTGCTAGGGCCCCACCGTGTTCTGGGATGTACTCAGGGATCAGGAGAACAAAACCTCAAGGAGTGAAAGGACATTCCAGGGTGCAGGCCTCTGCATCCTCCTCCATGCCCTCACCCCTGCCTGACACACCCTCACCCCTGTACCTGGCCAGCTCCTACCAACCCTTAAATTCTCACCAAGTTCAGTGGTGGCAGCCACACCCTAAAGTGACTGAAACCCCAATGACCTATGCCCTTACATAGTCTTCCTGACCTTGGGTACGAACAAAACCGGTGACTGGCTTCTAAACCACAGAGCCTGGCAAAGTAAAGGGATATCAGCGTCACAGTTCATCACCTTCGCACACTAGAGAGAAAGCTTTCACCTGCAGGGGCTGCAGGAGGGAGCTGCTGTGCTGAGGTCACCCCCCAGTATCCGGGCCCCAAGCAGGCGCCACAACACGCCCCCCGGCGGATGGCGGCCGCCACGCCCCGCCTGTATTGGGAGTCATATCATACTCTTCCCCCTGAATATTTATTACATTATCCCAGGTGTGTGTCTACTCCCAGCCATATTGCCTGTCTCATCCTCCCCTCTCAGGCAGAAATTTGAAACAATATCACTGGGTGCGGGTACACCTTTTGTGATGTTTAAAGTAAAATCATCCTCTCCCCGGTGGATATCAGGAACAAGTCTATTAATTATTAAATTTCAAAAATATAATAAATATTAATACTAATAATCAATATTAATGATCACAATAAATTTCACAAAAATTGATAGTGCGTTAAAATGTTAACAATTTGGAATGGTAATTAATATTAATAGCACCATTAATAATCAAATAATGATATCCGCAAAGAATGTTACTTAATACAAAGTGATGCTGGTTAGAAAATAATGATTAGTATTAGGGAGTAATAATATTGTTCAATGACATTGATATTAATAATTAATACTAACCATGCATAATCAGGTACTTAAAATAATTCTCCAAAATTAACAATGGTATCCTATTATTAGTATCATTGATAATTATTAAAATCGATCATTGATGTGTAATAACCATATTATTACTCCTAATACCACAGGCAGGGTACACGTACCTGTGGGTCCCCAGCCGCCACCACGCCCCGCCCCCACCTGTGTACCCAAGAGCCTGGGCACTGAACATTCAGACAAAACGTCCAGGGTGAGAGTGTTCACGTCCCAGCGTATGTGTTTGAAAGCAGGGAACTGAGATTCTTCTGAGTTAATGCAGGCGATTGGGCCAAACAACAAGGCACATCCACCTGTGAATGGGGTGAGCTCCCAGCTGGCGGCGCAGAGGCTGTAGATATGAAGGAACTCACTTCCCTGCACACTGAACTGCATCAGCATCTCCACATCGACCGCACCTGGGCTCTGCTCGCCCCTCCAAACTAGAATGACAGTGGCTGCTTCTGGACAGAATGTCAAGGACGGATGGACAGACATCCTGGACACACACTGTACAGAGATCAGGGGCTGGGCAGGGGGAAGCGGCACAGCCTTGGGGCCAGCAGGGGCGAGGCCAGGAAGCCTCGGTGAAGGCCTGTGTCTCCTCATCCAACAGAAGCAGGAGCGGCCACCCAGTGTGGGCTGCAGCTGCGGTGAAGTGGCCAGTGGGACATAGCAGGAGGCCGTGGCCAGCCTTACCCCCAGCCCGGGAGGAGGGCCCCATCTGCGGGCACTGCCCCGGGAGCCGGCATCCTGAGACCCCAGGGAAGGTGGGAAATTGCCCATGGGCATTGGGCGCTCAGGCTGGAGGTGGTGAGACCTCGAGGCCCTGCAGTCGGGGAGGCGAGGGCAGAGGTGGCCAGACTGCAGCTCAGTGAAGGGCTTTGGCAGGAAAGGCCCGCAGAGGCTGCCTTGCCAGCCCGGGGGAGGTTGCTTCCACCCCAGAGGCTCCACAGGGCCCTCGGTGGTGATGCCTAACCTTGTCCTCTGACAGAGGACCATCGAGACAGAGTCACTCAAACCTCTGCCAAGCTCCGCACCCAAATGAA
>NW_022332272.1:0-1078 GCF_002776525.5 Piliocolobus tephrosceles | reverse complement strand
CCCTAGAAGAAAACCTAGGTGGTACCATTCAGGACATAGGCATGGGCAAGGACTTCATGTCTAAAACACCAAAAGCAACGGCAGCAAAAGCCAAAATTGACAAGTGGGATGTGATTAAACTCAAGAGCTTCTGCACAGCAAAAGAAACTACCATCAGAGTGAACAGGCAACCTACAGAATGGGAGAAAATTTTTGCCATCTACTCATCTGACAAAGGGCTAATTTCCAGAATCTACAAAGAACTCAAACAAATTTACAAGAAAAAAACAAGCAACCCCATCAAAAAGTGGGCAAAGGATATGAACAGACATTTCTCAAAAGAAGACATTCATACAGCCAACAGACACATGAAAAAATGCTCATCATCACTGGCCATCAGAGAAATGCAAATCAAAACCACAATGAGATACCATCTTACACCAGTTAGAATGGCAATCATTAAAAAGTCAGGAAACAACAGGTGCTGGAGAGGATGTGGAGAAATAGGAACACTTTTACACTGTTGGTGGGATTGTAAACTAGTTCAACCATTATGGAAAACAGTATGGCGATTCCTCAAGGATCTAGATCTAGATGTACCATATGACCCAGCCATCCCACTACTGGGTATATACCCAAAGGATTATAAATCATGCTGCTATAAAGACACATGCACACGTATGTTTATTGAGGCACTATTCACAATAGCAAAGACTTGGAATCAACCCAAATGTCCATCTGTGACAGACTGGATTAAGAAAATGTGGCACATATACACCATGGAATATTATGCAGCCATAAAAAAGGATGAGTTTGCGTCCTTTGTAGGGACATGGATGCAGCTGGAAACCATCATTCTTAGCAAACTATCACAAGAACAGAAAACCAAACACCACATGTTCTCACTCATAGGTGGGAACTGAACAATGAGATCACTTGGACTTGGGAAGGGGAACATCACACATCGGGGCCTATCATGGTGGGGGAGGTGGGAGGGATTGCATTGGGAGTTATACCTGATATAAATGACGAATTGATGGGTGCTGACGAGTTGATGGGTGCAGCACACCAACATGGCACAAGTATACATATGTAACAA
>NW_022332271.1:0-12519 GCF_002776525.5 Piliocolobus tephrosceles | reverse complement strand
CTCCTTAAGCTGATAAGCAACTTCAGCAAAGTCTCAGGATACAAAATCAATGTGCAAAAATCACAAGCATTCTTATACACCAGTAACAGACTAACAGAGAGCCAAATTATGAATGAACTTCCATTCACAATTGCTTCAAAGAGAATAAAATACCTAGGAATCCAACTTACAAGGGATGTAAAGGACCTCTTCAAGGAGAACTACAAACCACTGCTCAGTGAAATAAAAGAGGATACTAGCAAATGGAAGAACATACCATGCTCATGGATAGGAAGAATCAATATCGTGAAAATGGCCATACTGCCCAGGGTTATTTACAGATTCAATGCCATCCCCATGAAGCTACCAATGAGTTTCTCCACAGAATTGGAAAAAACTGCTTTAAATTTCATATGGAACCAAAAAAGAGCCCACATTGCCAAGACAATCCTGAGTCAAAAGAACAAAGCTAGAGACATCACACTACCTGACTTCAAACTATACTACAAGGCTACAGTAACCAAAACAGCATGGTCCTCGTGCCAAAACAGAGATATAGACCAATGGAACAAAACAGAATCCTCAGAAATAATACCACACATCTACAGCCATCTGATCTTTGACAAACCTGAGAGAAACAAGAAATGGGGAAAGGATTCCCTATTTAAAAAATGCTGCTGGGTAAATTGGCTAGCCATAAGTAGATAGCTGAAAGTGGGTGATGTTTTTACTCCTTATACGAAAATTAATTCAAGATGGATTAGAGACTTAAATGTTAGACCTAACACCATAAAAACCCTAGAAGAAACCTAAGTATTACCATTCAGGACATAGGCATGGGAAAGGACTTCATGTCTAAAACACCAAAAGCAATGGCAGCAAAATCCAAAATTGACAAATGGCATATGATTAAACTAAAGAGTTTCTGCACAGCAAAAGAAACTACCATCAGAGCGAACAGGCATCCTACAGAATGGGAGAAAATTTTTGCAATCTACTCATCTGACAAAGGGCTAATATTCAGAATCAAAGAGCTCAAACAAACTTACAAGAAAAAAACAAACAACCCCATCAAAAAGTGGGCAAAGAATATCAACAGACATTTCTCAAAAGAAGACATTCATACAGCCAACAGACACATGAAAAAATGCTCGTCATCACTGGCCATCAGAGAAACGCAAATCAAAACCACAATGAGATACCATCTCACACCAGTTAGAATGGCAGTCATTAAAAAGTCAGGAAATAACAGGTGCTGGAGAGGATGTGGAGAAATGGGAACACTTTTACACTGTTGGTGGGATTGTAAACTAGTTCAACCATTATGGAAAACAGTATGGCGAAACCTCAAGGATCTAGAACTAGATGTACCATATGACTCAGCCATCCTACTACTGGGTATATACTCAAAGGATTATAAATCATGCTGCTATACAGACACATGCACACGTATGTTTGTTGCATCACTATTCCCGAGAGCATAGACTTGGAATCACCCCAAATGTCCATCAGTGACAGACTGGATTAAGAAAATGTGGCACATATACACCCTGGAATATTATGCAGCCATAAAAACGGATGAGGTTGTGTCCTTTGTAGGAACACAGATGCAGCTGGAAACCATCGTTCCTAGCAAACTATCACAAGAACAGAAAACCAAACACCGCATGTTCTCACTCATAGCTGGGAACTGACCAATGACATCACTTGGAATGCAGAATCGAAACATCACACATCGTGGCCTATCATGGGGAGGGGCAAGGGGTGAGGGATTGCATTGGGAGTTATACCTGATATAAATGACGAATTGGTGGGTGCTGACGAGTTGATGGCAGACCAACATCATGGCACAAGTATACATATGTAACAAACCTGCAGGTTATGCACATGTACCCTAGAACTTGAAGTATAATAAATAATAAAAATAAAAAAATATAATAATAAAAAAATAAAAAACAAAAACAAAAAAAAGAAAAAAAGAAAGAGAGAGAAAAAAAAGAAACTGCTCTCTGACATGTCCATTCTTTTCACAGGGTTAATGCATACTCTACATTTCCCAGTATGAAAGTTGGTCTTTGAGGGTTGTGCGAACGGATAGTAAGTGGTGACCGGAGGTCTGTGTGAGGCAAGGAAATGTCTTTCATCAAAAATCGGAGAGAAGCTTTCTGCGTAACTCTTTTGTGATGTTTGGATTCATCTCATAGAGTAAAATCATTGTTTAGATTGAGCAGTTTGAAATCACTGTTTCTGTGGAACCTGAGAAAGGACATTTGGAAACGTTCTTTAGAATATTCTGAAAAAGAAATAACCTCAGAGAGAAACCAGAAGGAAGCTTTCTGTGAAACTGCTCTGTGTCACGTGATTTCTGCTCACACTGTTAAGCTTCCCTTTTCATGGAGTGTATCATAACACTATTTTTGTTTAGTCTGCAAAGGGATATTCTGGAGGGCTTTGAGGCTTATGGTGAGAAAGGAAACGTCTTCAGATAGAGACTGGAGAGAAGCTTTCTGAGTAGCTGCTTTGTGACTTGTGCATTCCACTCACAGAAATATACCTTTCTTCTCCTAGAGGATTCAGGAATGACTTTTGGGGAAAGCTACCAAGAGATATTCGGGAGAATAGTGACGATTATGGTCAAAAAGAAAATATCCTTAGACAAAAACTGGAAAGAAGATTTCTGGGAAACTGCTTTGTGTTAGGTATATTCATTCGTCTCACATAGTTAAAATTCTAATTATATTATGCGGCTTGGAAACTCCATCATGCACACATCCGCAAAGGGACTTTCAGGAGCACATTCAGGCCTATGCTGAAAGAGGAGATATCTTCAGATAAAAACTGGATAGAAGTTTTCTGAGAACCTACTTTGTGATGTATGCATTCCACTCAGGGAGTTGTACCTCTTTTCTCACAAGGCAGTGTTTTAATACTGTTCCTGTGAAACCGAAAAAGTGATATTTCGGAACGCATGGAGGATTATGACTAATGGTGAAATATACTGAAATAAAATCGGGGACGAAGCGTTCCAAGAATCTGCTCTCTGATATTTGCATTTACTTCTCAGAGTTAATGTTTACTGTATGTTGCCCAGTTTCAATACTCTGTCTTTGAAGAATCTGGGAAGGGATATTCAGTGACACCCGGAGGCGTCAGCAAGAATCTTTCTGCGCAACTCTTTTGTGATATTTGTTTTCATCTCATAGAGTAAAATCATTCCTTGTATTGAGCAGTATGAAATCACTGTTTCTTTGGAATCTGAGAAAGAACACTTGGAACCGCTCTTTAGAATATCTTGAAAAAGAAATAACCTAAGAGGGAAACCAGAAGGAAGCTTTCTGTGAAACTGCTCTGTGTCACGTGAATTCTTCTCAAACAGTTAAGCTTCTCTTTTAATAGAGCTGTATCATAACACTATTTTTGTTTAGTCTGCAAGGGGATATTCTGGAGCCCTTTGAGGCTTATGGTGAGAATGGAAACACCTTTATATAGAAAGTGGAGAGAAGCTTTTTGAGGAGCTGCTTTGTCACAGGTGCATTCCACTCACAGAAATATACCTTTCTTCTCATAGAGGATTCCGGAATGCCTTTTGCAGAAAAGCTACCTAGAGACATTCATGAGTATAGGGATGGCTATGAAGAAAAAGGAAATATCCCCGGACAAAAAGTGGAAAGAAGATTGCTGTGAAACTCCTTTGTGTTACATTTATTTTTTTTCCTCACAGAGTTAGAACTGTTTTTATATTACACAGTTTGGAAACTCTGTCATGCACAGATCCATGAAGGGAAGTTCAGAAGCACATTCAGGCCTACGGTTAAAGAGGAGATATCTTGAGATAAAAACTTTATAGAAGCTGGAGAGAAGATTTCTGAGGAGCTGCTTTGTGACGTGTGCATTCCAATCACAGAAATATACCTTATTCTCCTGGAGGATTCCAGAAACCCTTTTGGAGAAAGAGGTACCAAAAGACATTCGGGGCTATAGGGAGGGCTATGGTGAAAAAGGAAATATCCTCAGACAAAAACTGGAAAGAAGATTTCCATGATACTGCTTTGTGTTAGCTATATTTATTCGTCTTGCATAGTTAAACTTTTCTTTTATTACGAAGTTTGGAAACTCCATCATGCATTGATTCGCAGAGAGTCATTAGGGAGCATATTGAGGCTGAAGGTGAAAGAGGAGAGATCTTCACATAAAACTGCATAGAACCTTTCTGAGAAACTATTTTGTGATGTATGCATTCCACTCAGGTAGTTATCGATGTTTTCTCACAAGGCAGCGTTTGAAAACTTTTCCTGTGAAACCGAAAAAGTGATATTTCGGAATACATTGAGGACTATGGAGAAGAGTGAAATATACTGAAGTAAAATCGAGGAAGAAGCGTTTCAAGAATCTGCTCTCTGATATGTGCATTCACTTCACAACGTTAATGCTTACTCTTTGTTGCCCAGTTTCGAAGCTCTGTCTTTGAAGAATCTGCGAAGGGATATTTAGTGACACCTGGAGGCATGTCATCAGTGAGGAAACATCTTCCAACGAAACGTGCAGAGAAACGTTCTGAGCACCTGCTTTGGGATCTCTGTATTTGCCTCATACAGTTAAGCCCTTGTATTGATAGAGCAGCTTGAAATCATTGTTTTTGTGGAATCTGAGGAAGTATGTTTGTGAATGATCCTTAGAATATGGAGAAAGAAATATCCTAAGGAAAATTCAGTAGGAAGCGTTCTGTGAAACTGCTCTGTGTTGTTTTAATTCCTCTCACTCAGTTGAGCTTCTCATTTCATTGAGCAGTTTTCTAACCATGTGTATGTTTAGCGTGTGATGGGATACTCGGGAGCACTTTGAGGCTTCCTGTGAGAAAGGAAATATGTTCAGACCAAAACTGGAGAGAAGCTTTCCGAGGAACTGTTTTGTGATGTGTACATTCCACTCACAGTGTTATACCTCTCTTCTCATAGAGCGTCGGGGAAACCCTTTTGGCGATACAGTTACCAAGTGATATTCAGGAGAATGTTGATGCCGATGGTGAAAAGGGAAATACCCTGAGATAAAACCGGAAGGAAACATTCTATGAAACTATTCTGTGATATGAGTAATCATCTCACATAGATAAAGCTTTCTTTACATTACGTAGCTTGGAAATTGTCATGGACGGATCCATGAAGGGACCTTCAGGAGCACATTCTGGACTATGGTGAAAAAGGAAATATCTTCAGATAAAAACTGGAAAGAACCTTTCTGTGAATCTGCTTTTCTCTATGCTTATTCTATATAGATGAAACTTTCTTTACATTACGCAGCTTGGAACCTCCCTCGTGGATGGATCCGCAAAGAGATATTTGGGATCAATTCGGGCCTATGGTGAAATAGGAAATATAGTCAGATAAAAACAGGAGAGAAGCTTTCTGAAAAACTGCTTGGTGATGTGTGCATCCCACTCAGGGAGTTATAACTTTCTTCTCATAAGGCACAGTTTGAACACTGTTCCTGTAAAACCAAAACAGTGATATTGGGAGCACATGGAAGACTATGGGAAAATGTGAGATGCCGTCCAATAAAAACCAGAAAGAAGCACTCGAAGAAACTGCTCTCTGACAGGTCCATTCTTTTCAAAGGGTTAAAGCTTCCTGTACAATTCCCAGTTTGAAAGTCAGTCTTTGAAGTTTCTGCGAAGGGATAGTAATTGGCAACTGGAGGCCTATGTCGAGAAAGGAAAAATCTTCCATCAGAAATCGGAGATAATCTTTCTGTGAAACTCTTTCATAATGTTTGTATTTATCGCATAGTGTTAATGATTCTTTAGATTGAGTGGTTTGAAATCACTGTTTCTGTGAAATCTGAGAAAGGACGTTTTGAAACGCTCTTTAGAATATCCTGAAAAAGAAATAAACTCAGAGAAAAAACAGAAGGAAGCTTTCTGTGAAACTGCTCTGTGTCACTTGAATTCTGCTCACACAGTTAAGCTTCTCTTTTCATAAAACAGTATCATAACACTGTTTTTATTTAGTCTGCCAAGGGATACTCAGGAGGCCTTTGAGTCTTATGGTGAGAAAGGAAATGTCTCTAGATAGAAAGTGGAGAGAAGCTTTTTGAGGAGCTGCTTTGTGACATGTGCCTTCCACTCACAGAAATATACCTTCTCACAGAGAATTCCGGAATGCCTTTCAGAGATAAAGCTACTGCAAGATATTCAGGAGTATAGGGACGGCTATAGAGAAACAGGAAATATACTTGGACAAAAACTGGAAAGAATATTTCTGTGAAACTCCTTTGTGTTGGATATATTTTTTATGTTGCATAAGTAAATCTTTTCTTATATTATGCAGTTTGGAAACTCTGTCATGTACGGATCCGTGAAAGGACATTCGGGTTTGAAGAATCTGTGAAGGGATATTTAGTGACGCCCGGAGGCCTGTGGTGAGTGAGGAAACGTCTTCTGATGAAACCTGCAGAGAAACGTTCTGAACAACTATTTTGTGATGTGTGTATACGTCTCCTAGAGTTAAACCATTCTTTGGATTGAGCAGCTTGAAATCACTGTTTTTGTGGAATCTGAGGAAGGACATTTGGGAACGATCCTTAGAATATGGAGAAAGAAATATCCTCAGGTAAAATCCAGAAGGAAGCTTTCTGTGATACTGCTCTGTGCCATTTTAATTCCTCTCACACAAATAAGCCTCTCTTTTCATTGAGCAGTTTTCTGGCCCTGTGTATGCTTAGCGTGTGATGGGATATTCCAGAGCACTTTGAGGCTGACAGTGAAAAAGGAAATATGTTCAGACCGAAATTGGAGAGAAACTTGCCGAGGAACTGCTTTGTAACGTGTGTATTCCACTCACAATGTTATACCTCTCTTCTCATACAGCGTTGGGGAAACCCTTTTGGAGAAACAGGTAACAAGTGATATTCGGGAGCATTTTCATGCCGTTAGTGAAAAAGGAAATAGCCTCAGACAAAAACTGGAAAGAAGTGTTCTAGGAAACTACTCTGTGATATGTGTAATCATCTCACATAGATAAAGCTTTCTTTATATTACGCAGCTTGGAGACTGTCTTGGACAGATCCACGAAGGGATCTTTGGGAGCACATTATGGACTATGGTGAAAAAGGAAATATCTTCAGATAAAAACTGTAAAGAAGCTTTCTGTGAATCTGATTTTTGCTATGTTTCTTCCTCTCACACAGATGAAGCTTTCTTTGCATTGCGCAGCTTTGAAATTCCCTCGTGGAAGGATCCGCGAAGGGATATTTGGGATCACATTCTGGCCAAAGGTGAAACAGCAAATATAGTCAGATAAAAACGGGAGAGAAGCTCTCTGAGAAACTGCTTTGTTATGTGTGCATTCCACTCAGGGAGTTATAACTTTCTTCTCATAATGCACGGTTTGAACACTGTTCCTGTAAAACCAAAAGAGTGATATTCAGAGCACTGTGAAGACTAAGGCAAAAAAGTGAAACGTTGTCCAATAAAAAACTGCAAGAAACACTCGAAGAAACTGCTCTGTGACAAGTCCATTCTTTTCACAGTGGTAAAACTTCCTCTGTATTTCTTAGTTTGAAAGGCGGTGTTTGAGGGTTCTGTTAGGGGATAGTAAGTGGCAACTGGAGGCATGTGTGAGACAAGGAAATGTATTCCATCGAAAATTGGCGAGAAGCTTTCTGCAAAACCCTTTTGTGATGTTTGTATTTATCTCACAGAGTTAAATCATTTTTTGGATTGAGCAGTATGAAATCACTTTTTAAGAGGAACCTGAGAAAGGACATTTGGAATAGCTCTTTAGAATATCCTGAAAAAGAAATAACCTCAGAGAGAAAACAGAAGGTAGCTCTCTGTGAAACTGTTGTGTGTCACGTGAATTCCGCTCACACAGTTAAGCTTCTCTTTTCATTGAGCTGTATCATAACACTGTTTTTGTTTAGCCTGCAAAGGGATACTCTGGATGGGCTTTGAGGATTACAGTGAGAAAGTAAACTTCTTCAGAAAGAGAGACTGGAGAGACGCGTTTTGAGGAGCTGCATTGTGATGTGTGCATTCCACTCACAGAAATATACCTTTCTTCATCTAGAGGATTAAGGAATCCCTTTTGGAGAAAAAGCTAGCAAGAGATATTCCAGAGTAGAGCAACAACTATGGTGAAAAAAGATATATCCTCAGACAAATACTGGAAACAAGATTTTTGTGAATCTGCTTTGTGTTAGATATGTTTATTCGTCTCACATAGTTAAAACATTAATTATAATATGCAGTTTTGAAACTCCGTCATGCACAGATCCGTGAAGGGACATTCAGGGGCACATTCAGGCCTACTGTGAAAGATGAGATATCTTCAGATAAAAACGGGATAGAAGCTTTCTGAGAAACTATTTTGTGATATATGCATTCCACTCAGGCCGTTATACCTCTTTTCTCACAAGCCAGTGTTTGAACACTGCTCCTGTGAAACCGAAAAAGTGATATTTTGGAACGCTTTGAGGACCATGGTGAATACTGAAATAAAATCGAGGAAGAAGCGTTCCAAGAATCTGCTCTCTGATACGTGCATTCACTTCACAGAGTTAATGCTGACACTATTTTGCCCAGTAATGAAACACTCTCTTTGAAGTGTCTATGAAGGGATATTTAGTGAGGCCCGGAGGGTTGTGGTGAGCGAGGATACACCTTCCAATGAAACCTGCAGAGAAATGTTCTGAGCAAGTGCTTTTTGATGTGTGTATACGTCTCATAGAGTTACACCATTCTTCGGATTGAGCAGCTTGAAATCACTGTTTTTGTGGAATCTGAGGAAGGACTTTTGGGAACGATCCTTAGAATATGGGGAAAGACATATGCTCAGGTAAAATCCAGAAGGAAGCTTTCTGTGAAAACGCTCTGTGTTGTCTTAATTCCTCTCTCTCAGATAAGCCTCTCTTATCATTGAGCAGTTTTCTACCCCTGTGTATGTTTAGCATGTGATGGGGTATTCGGGAGCACTTTGAGGCTAGCAGTGAAAAAGGAAATATGTTCAGAATGAAAGTGGAGAGAAGCTTTACGAGGAACTGCTTTGTGACGTGTGCATTCCAGTCACAGTGTAATACCTCTCTTGTCATATAATGTCGAGGAAACCGTTTTGGATAAACAGGTACCAAGTGATGTTCGGGATCATTTTCATACCGATGGTGAAAACGGAAATAGCCTCAGAGAAAAACTGGAAAGAAGCTTTCTAGGAAACCACTGTGTCATATGTGTAATCATCTAGATAAATGTATCTTTAACTACATAAATAAAGGTTTCTTTACATTACGCAGCTTGGAAACTGTCATGGATGGATCCATGAAGGGACCTGCGGGAGCACATTCCGGACAATGGTGAAAAAGGAAATATCTTCAGATAAAAAGTGGAAAGAAGCTTTCTGAGAATCTGCTTGGTGATGTGTGCATTCCACTCAGGGAGTGGTAACTTTCTTCTCATAAGGCACAGTGAACAGTGTTCCTGTAAAACCAAAAGAGTGATATTCGGAGCATATTGAAGACTATGGCAAAAAGTGAAATGTCGTCGAATAAAAGACAAAAAGAAGCACTTGAAGAAACTGCTCTCTGACATGTCCATTCTTTTCACAGGGTTAAAGCTTACTCTTCATTTCCCAGTTTGAAAGTCGGTCTTTGAGGGTTGTGTGAACGGACAGTAAGTGGCAACCGGAGGTCTGAGTGAGGCAAGGAAATGTCTTCCATCGAAAATTGGAGAGAAGCTTTCTGTGCAATTCTTTTGTGATATTTGTATTCCTCTCATAGAGTTAAATCATTCTTTGGATTGAGCACTTTGAAATCACTGTTTCTGTCTTATCTGAGAAATGACATTTGGAAACACTCTTTAGAATATCCTGAAAAAGAAAGAACCTCAGAGAGAAACCAGAAGGAAGCTTTCTGTGAAACTGCTCTGTGTCACGTGAATTCCGCTCACACATTTAAGCTTCTCTTTTCATTGATCTGTATCATAACACTGTTTTATTTATTCTGCAAAGGGATATTTTGGAGGGCTATGAGGCTAACGGTGAGAAAGTAAACGTCTTCAGATAGAGACTGGAGAGAAGCTTTCTGAGGAGCTGCTTTGTGACGTGTGCATTCCACTGATAGAAATATACCTTTCTTCACCTAGAGGATTCCGGAATCCCTTTTGGAGAAAAAGCTACCAAGAGATATTTGGGAGTATAGCAATGACTATGGTGAAAAATGAAATATCCTCAGATGAAAACTGGAAAGTTTTCTGTGAAACTGCTTTGTGTTAAATATATTTATTCATCTCACATAGTTAAAATTTTAATTATATTACACAGTTTGGAAACTCCGTCATGCACAGATCTGTGAAGGGACATTCGGGAGCACATTCAGGCCTGTGGTGAAAGAGGTGATATCTTCAGATAAAAAGTGGATAGAAGCTTTCTGGGAAACTACTTTGTGATGTATGCATTCCACTCAGGGACTTATACCTCTTTTCTCACAAGGCAGCATTTGAACACGTTTCCTGTGAAACCGAAAAAGTGATATTTCAGAACGAATTGAGGACTATGGCGAATAGTGAAACATACTGAAATAAAATCGAAGAAGAAGCTTTCCAAGAATCTGCTCTCTGATATGTGCAATCATTGCACAGAATTAATTTTTACTCTGTGTTGTTCAGGTTCAAAAATCTGTCTTTGAAGAATCTGTGAAGGGATATTTATTGAGGCCCGGAGGCTTGTGCTTAGCAAGAAAGCGTCTTCCGATGAAACTAGCAGGGAAACGTTCTGAGCAACCTCTTTGTGATGTGTGTACTCATCTCCTGGAGTTAAACCATTCTTTGGAATGAACAGCTTGAAATCACTGTTTTGTGGAATCTGAGGAAGGACATTTGGGAACGATCCTTAGAATATGGAGAAAGAAATATCCTCAGGAAAAATCCAGTAGGAAGCTTTCTGTGAAACTGCTCTGTGCCATCTTAATTCCTCACACTCTGTTAAGCCTCCCTTTTCATTGAGCAGTTTTCTAGCCCTGTGTATGTTTAGCTTGTGATGGGATATTCGGGAGCACTTTGAGGCTTACGGTGAAAAAGGAAATATGATCAGACCGAAACTGGAGAGAAGCTTTCCGAGGAACTGCTTTGTGACCTGTGCATTCCACTCATAGAAATATAACTTTCTTCACCTAGAGGATTACGGAATCCCTTTTGGAGAAAAAGATACCAAGAGATATTCGGGAGTATAGTGATGACTATGGTGAAAAAGCAAATGTCCTCAGAAAAAAACTGGAAGGAAGATTTCTGTGAAACTGCTTTGTGTTAGATGTATTCATTCATCTCACATAGTTAAAATTTAATTATATTACGCAATTAGGAAACACGATCATGCACAGATTCTCGAAGGGACATTCAGGAGCACATTCAGGCCTACTTTGAAAGTGGAGATATCTTCAGATAAAAACTGGATAGAAGCTTTCTGAGAAACTACATTGGGATGTATGCATTCTACTCAGGGAGTTATACCTCTTTTCCCACAAGGTAGTGTTTCATCACTGTTCCTGTGAAACCGAAAAAGTGATATTTCAGAACGCATTGAGGACTATGGTGAATAGTGTAATATAGTGAAATAAAATCCAGGAAGAAGCGTTAGAAGAATCTGCTGTCTGATATATGTATTCACTTCACAGAGGTAATGGTTACTCTATGTTTGCCAAGTTTTGAAACTCTGTCTTTGAAGAATCTCTGAAGGGATATTTAGTGACGCCTGGAGGCTTATGGTGAGCGAGGAAACGTGTTCTGATGAAACCTGCACAGAAATGTTCTGAGCAACTGCTTTGTGATGTGTGTGTTAGGCTCATAGAGTTAAACCATTCTTTGTATTGAGCAGCATGAAATCACTGTTTTTGAGGAATCTGAGGAAGGACATTTGGGAACTATCCTTAGAATATGGAGAAAACAATATTCTCAGGTAAAATCTAGAAGGAAGATTTCTTTGAAACGGCTCTGTGTCATCTTAATTCCTCAAAAGCAGGCAAGCCTCTCTTTTCATTAAGCAGTTTTCTTTTTTTTTATTATTATACTTTAAGTTCTAGGGTACATGTGCATAACGTGCAGGTTTGTTACATATGTATACATGTGCCATGTTGGTGTGCTGCACCCATCAACTCGTCAGCACCCATCAATTCATCATTTATATCATGTATAACTCCCCCATGCAATCCCTCCCCCCTCCCCCCTCCCCATGATAGGACCCAGTGTGTGATGTTCCCCTTCCCGAGTCCAAGTAAACTCATTTTTCAGTTCCCACCTATGAGTGAGAACATGTGGTGTTTGGTTTTCTGTTCTTGTGATAGTTTGCTAAGAATGATGGTTTCCAAGTGCATCCATGTCCCTACAAAGGACACAAACTCATCCTCTTTTATGGCTGCATAGTATTCCATGGTGTATATGTGCCACATTTTCTTAATCCAGTCTGTCACTGATGGACATTTGGGTTGATTTCAAGTCTTTGGTATTGTGAATAGTGCCGCAATAAACATACTTGTGCATGTGTCTTTGTAGTAGCATAATTT
>NW_022332270.1:0-3477 GCF_002776525.5 Piliocolobus tephrosceles | reverse complement strand
AAGTTTGATGGGAGGGTATGAGCTACACATTCAAGAACTTAAAAAATACTCCAAATAGGACCAACTCATAAAGATCCCAGACATAAACCATGATCAAATTTTTGAAAAGATAAAATATTGAAAACAATCAAGTAGCAAGTTTTACATACAAGGGGTCGTCAATAGGACTAACAGCTAATTTCAGTAACTTTAGAACAAAATATTTAAAGTATTGAAAGAAAAACAGCAAAGTCAGCCAAAAATTCTATGTTCAGTAAAACTACTCTTCAAATACACAAAAGTTGAGGAAATGGTTTTCTGGTAGACCTTCCCTACAAAAATGCTACAGTGAATCCTTCAAGATGAATTCAAGCACTACAGTATGCAAAGACATATAGAAAAGGTAAGAATGTTAGGTAACTGTAGTTGTAAATATAAATGACAGTACTGTATTTTTTGTTTGTAACTCCTCTTATTTTCTACATGATATAAAAAATAATGCATGAAATATATAAATCCATGTTAATTTACACATAGTGTATGAAGAGAAAATGTATGAAGTAGTAACTTAAAGACAGGATGAGGCTGAATAGGGGCAAAGTTTTCATATGTTTGTTATAAATTTGGATGTTGATTGTAATTCACATGGTAACCACTAAGAAAATACCTATAAAGGGAAGACAAAAGAGATGAGAAATCAAAAATAAATAAATAAATAAATAAATCAAACACTTAAAGAAATATGTTTAATGGAGAAAATGATAAAGTGGATAGATCATCTAAACACAAGATAGAAAATTGAGAATTTGAACAACATCTCAGCAAGACCTAACAGACATACTGAATAACCCACCAACAAAAGCATAATTTTCATTCTTTTTGAGGCACATGAGATGTTCTCTGGAACAGATCATATATGGGGCCAAAAAACAAGTCTCAAATTGTAAAATACAGAAATTGTACAAAATATATTTTCTAAACAGAATGGAATAAAGCTAAAACTTAATGATAAGGAAAACTTGGAAAATTCATAAATGCAGGGAAATTTTAAAACACACTTTTAAACATGTATTGATGTAGAAATCACAACGGAAATTAGAAAATATGTGGAGACCATGCAAACAAAAGCACAGTATACCAAAAGTGATTAAGTGCAATAGCTGTAAACACCTACATTAATGAAGAAGAAGCATAAACTAGACCCAGAGGTAGGTGAAGGAAGGAAATAGATCAGAGTAGAGACAAATGAAATAAAGGTGAGAAAAAACAATAGAATCAATGAAAACAAAAGCTGTTTCTTTAACTTAAATAAAATCAGAGCTGAATGGAGGAACATAACTGCTGACCTTACAGATACAAAGGGATTATAATGTGATGCTGTGAACAACTGTAGGTCGACAAATTAGATGGAAAAATACATAGAAACACATAAATTACAAAACTAATTCAAGAAAATATAGAAAATCTGAACAGAACTACAGTCAGCAGATTGAACCAATATTTTTAAATGCTCACAAGAAAACATATCAGATTGATGGCTTTGTTGGTGAAATTCTAACAAACATTTATTCAAACCACATTTATTCAAACCAATTCTCAAAATTTTTCAAAAATAGAAGAGAAGGGAATACTTCCTATGAGGCCAACATTAGCCTGCTACTAAAGCCAGGGGATGGGAGGAAGGAATAAACATCACAAGCAAGAAAATAAATAAATAAACAAACAAATATATATATTATATATGTGCAAATTCCATCACAGCATCACACATAATAGCAAGTCAAATCAGAGCATATTAAAAATATTATACATGATGACCAAATGTGATTTATCCCAGGAATGAAAGGGTAGGTCTGTATATGATAATCAAATTAATA
This sequence comes from Piliocolobus tephrosceles, assembly GCF_002776525.5. Lineage (NCBI taxonomy): Eukaryota > Metazoa > Chordata > Mammalia > Primates > Cercopithecidae > Piliocolobus > Piliocolobus tephrosceles. Next base: position 1,621 of record NW_022332270.1, on the reverse strand, counting down.
TACGACATTAATAGGAAAGCATGACAAAAATCCAACATCCATTCATGATAAAAAAAATAGTCAATATACAAAAATTGAAAGTAAATTCTTCCATATGACAAAGGGTATATATGCAAAGCCAACAGCTAGCATCATAGCCAGTGGGAGAAGACCAGAAATCTTTGGTACTAAAATTGGAAACAAGACAAGGATGCCGATTTTTATGACTTCTGTTTGAAATCCTGCAGGGTGTTCTAGCCAGAGCATTTAAGCAAGAAAAGGAATTAAAAGGCAGGCAAATAGGAAAGAAAGAAGTACCTCTACTTGTAAATGCCAGTATGTTAAATGCAGAGAATGTCAAAGAATATACACATATATACAATGCACGCACATAAATTCACAAACGAGTTTAGAAAGCCTGGAAGGTACAATAAAAATCAATTGTGATTCTATACATAAGCAACGAACAATCTAAAGGATGAAATTAAGAATTTCTATTTAAAGTAGTATCCAAAAGAATAACTAGAAATAAATTTTACACTTAAGAGGAAAGATTTATACACTGAAGACTACAAAATATTCCTGAAAGAAATAAATACATGAAAAATGTATTCTGTGTTCATTAATTGAAATAGTTAATATTAAAATAACCATACTTCCCAGTGTTCTACCAATTAATGCAATCCCTATGAAAATCACAATGGCCTTATTCCTCCCAAAATGGGAAGTTAATGTTCAAATTCATATGAAGTCGCAACATGTCCCAAATAGCTAAAAACATGTCTTGAAAAAAGAACAAATTTGAAGAACTCACATTTTTTTCTCAAAACTTACCAAAAAGCTACTGTAATCAAAAGATTGTGGTACTGGCATAAAGATGGACATAAACATGGAATCATACTGAGTGTCCAGAAAAAAATCATGTTTATGGTCATTTAATACTTGACAAAGTTGTCAATTCTATTCACTGAGAGACAGAATGGTCTTTTCAGAAAATGGTATTGTGGCAACTGGATATCCAACGTATAAAATAATGAAGTTGGACTACATATAACAGTTATTCAACATGGATTCATCACCTAGATATCGTATCTAAAACTTTTAAAGTCTTAGATAAAACATAGGGTTCACTTCATGACCTTGGATTTGGCAATTGATTGTTATATGTGAAACCAAAAGCCTGGGCAACAAAAGCAAAATAGATATATTACCTAAAATTTTTTTAAAATGTGCATCAAAGAACATTATCACAAAAGTAAAAAGATAACCTACAAAATGGAAAGAAATATTTTCAAATATTACATCTGATAAAGGTCTAATACCTAGGACATATAAAGAATTCCTATAACTAATACAAAGACAAAAAAATCTATTAAAAATGGCCAAAGGGATTGAACAGCTATGTCTCCAAAGAAGATATACAAATGGACAAGTACATAAGCAAAGATACTCATTAGTTATTAGTGATGCAAATCAAAACACAATGAAGTACCATTTTACATGCCTAGGATGGTGAGTTTTTAAAAAAAGAAAACTGACAAGCATTAGTGAGGATATAGGGCGATCAGAGCCCTTGTACATTTCTAGTAGAGGTATAAAATGCTTCAGCTGCTGTGGAAAATAGCTTGGAGATTCTTCAGAA
>NW_022332269.1:0-5034 GCF_002776525.5 Piliocolobus tephrosceles | reverse complement strand
ACCAGCATTCCCTGCCATCTAGCTGCTTCTTTCCTTTGCCTGCCTCAACATCCCCCAGAATCCCTGCCACCAGCCCACGTCACACTGTGGCCCCCTTTTTCGCTTTTGGGGGGCCATGGGCAAGAGACACAGGCAATTGTTTTCAAAGCCTGGATTTTTACAGCCTGCACGGAAGCGACCTGGGGACTTCTGAAATGGGAGAGGCCTCTTTGGGAGGTTCCTAGCACTCCCTGCCATCTGGCCCCTTCTCCCCTCTGCCTGCCTCAACGTTGCCCTGAGTGTCTCAGGCCTGCCCACGCAAATGTGCGGCCTTTTGTTGGCTTGTGGGGGCCTTTCGCGAGAGACACAGGTAACCTGTTCCAAAGCCTGGGGTTTTACAGTCCGCCCAGGACAACCCTGCGGGCTTTTGCAGGGGACAGGCCTCTTTGGGAGGCTCCCAGCACTCCCTGCCATCTTGCCCTTTCTACCCCTCGCCTGCCTAAACATCCCACTCAGTCCCAGCGCCTGGCCCACACCCTCCTACAACCCAGTTTTTGCTTTTAAGGGCCTTCCGTGAGAGACACAGGCACCCTGCTCCAAAGCCTGGGGCTTTACAAGCAGCCCAAGACAGCCCTGCGGGCTTCTGGGATAAGTGAGGCCACATTGAGAGGCTCCCAGCATTCCCTGCCATCTCGCTGCTTCTCTTTTATGCCTGCCTCAATGTTTCCCTGAGTTCCTGCGGCCCGCTCATGACACCCCAGAGCTGTGTTTTTGCTTGTGGGGGCCTTCTCCGAGAGAAACAGGCACTCTGCTTCAAAGCCTGGGGCTTTACAGCACGCCTGGGACTGTCCTGCGGGCTTAAGGGAAGGAAGAGGCCTTTTTTTTGGAGGTCGCCAGCATGCCCTGTGGTCCTACCGCTACTCCCCTCTGCCTGCCTCAACATTTCCCTCAGTTCCTGTCGCCTGCCCACATAACCATGTGCCCCGTTTTCACTTGTGGGAGCCTTCTGTGGGGGACACAGGCACTCTGCTCCAAAGCCTGGGGCTTTACAGCCTTCCCGGATCAGACATGGGGATCCTGGGATGGTAAATGCCTCCTTATAAGCCTCGTAGCATTTGCTGGGGTCTCCCCCCTTCTCCCCTCTGCTGGCCTCAATGTTCCCCTGAGTCCCTGCGACCTGCCCAGGTCACCGTAAGGCCTCGTTTTCCCTTTTGGGGGCCTTCCACGAGAGACACAGACATCCTTCTCCAAAGCCTGGGGCTTTACAACCCGCCCAGGACAGCCCTGGGGGCTTCTGGGATGAGAGTCCTCTTTAGCAGGCTCCCAGCATTCCCTGCTGTTTTGGCGCGTCTCGCCTCTGCCTACCTCAACATCCCCCAGAGTTCCTGGTATCCACCCATGCCACTATGCGGCCCAGTTTTCTCTTGTGCAAGCATTCCGCGAGAGACACAGGCACTCTGCTCCAAGGCCTGGGTCTTTACAGCCCGCAGGGGATCACCCTTGGGTCTTTTGAAATGGAAGAGGCATCCTGGGGAGGCTCCCAGCATTCGCTGAGATCTTGCCGCTTCTCCCCTCTGCCTGCCTAAACATCACCCTGTCCCTGCTGCCTGCCGACGCCAATCTGCAACCCCATTTTCGCTTGTGGGGGCCTTGCGTGAAAGACACAGGCACCCTGCTCCAAAGCTTTACAGCCTGCCCAAGACAGTTCTGAGGGCTGCTGTGATGAAAGTAGCCTTTTTGGCAGGCTTGCAGCATTTCCGGCAGTCTCGCTGCTTCTTTCCTCTACCTGCTGAACTTCCACCTGTGTCCCTGCGGCCCGCCTACGCCACCTTGCGGCCACGTTTTTGCTTGTGGGGGTTTTCCGTGACAGATACAGGTACTCTGCTCCAAAGCCTCTGACTCTACCAACTGTCTGAGACAGCCCTGGGGTCATCTGGAATGGGAGAGGCTTCCTTGTGCAACTGCCAGTCTTTACTGCTGTTTCGCCGCTTCTCCCCTCTGCCTGACTCAGCATTCCCGAATCCCAGGGACTGCTCACGCCACCCAGAGACTCCGCTTTTCATTGCGGAGGACTTCAGCGAGAGACACAGGGACCCTGCTCAAAGCCTGAGTCTTTACACATAGCCCAGGACAGCACTGCGGCTTCTGGTATGGGAGAGGCCTCTTTGGGAGGCTCCCATCATTCTCTGTGTTGTGGCTGCTGCTTCTCTCTGCCTGCCTCCACGGCCCCTGAGTCCCTGCCACTTGTCCACGCCACCCTGCGGCACCGTTTTTGCTTTTGGGGGCCTTTCACAAGAGACACAGGCACCATTCTCCGAAGTTCGTGGCTTTACAGCCCGCCCAAGTAGCCCTGGGGGCTTCTGAAATGCGAGAGGCCTCTTCCTGAGGCTCCCAGCATTCTCTGTGTTCAAGCTGCTTGTCCCATCTGCCTGCCTCAACGTCCCCCTGAGTCCTTGTGATTTGCGCACGCCACACTGCAGTCACGTTTTTGCTTGTGAGGGTCTTCAGAGACACAAGCACCCTGATGCAAAGCCTGGAGATTTACAGCCCGCACTGGGAAGCCCTGAGGGCTACTGGGATGGGAGATGCTTCCTTGGGAGGCTCCCAGAATTTTCTGCGGTCTTCCCACTTCTCCCCTCTGCCTGACTCAACATCTCTTTGAGTCCTTGCGGCCCACCCACGCCAGCCTGCGGCCTAGCTTTGGCTTGTGGGGCCCTTCTGCCAGAGACACAGGCAAGCTACTCCAACATCCGGGGTTTTACAGCCTGCCTGGGACAGCCCTAGGGGCTTCTCAAATGGGAGAATCCTCCTTGGTAGTCTCCCAGCATTTTCTGTGGTCTCGCTGCTTCTCCCCTCTGCCTGCCTCAACGTACCCGTTAGTCCCTGCAGCCCAACCAGGCCATTCTGCGACCTCCTTTTCACTTGTGGGAACCTTCCGAGAGAGACACAGGCACCCTGCTCCAAAGCCTGGGGCTTTACAGCTCTCCCGGGACAGACATGGGGGCTTCTGGGATGGCAGAGGCTTCCTTGGGAGGCTCCCAGAATTCCATGGGGTGTCGCGGCTTCTCCCCTCTGCCTGCCTTAATGTCCCACTAGGACCTGCCGACCGCCCAAACCACACTCTATTCCCGTTTTCGCTTGTGTGGGCCTTCCACGAGAGACACAGCCAGTCTGCTCCAAAGACTGGGGCTTTACCACCCACCAGGGACTGCACTGGGGGCTTCTGGGATGGAAGAGGCCTCCTTGGGAGACTCCCAGCGTTCCCTGCCTTCTCGTGGCTTCTCCTCTCTGACTACCTCAACATCTCCCTGAGTGCCAGAGGCCAGCCCATGCTACCCTGTGGCTGTGGTTTTGATTGTCCTGGCCTTTCGTGAGAGACATGGGCACCCTTCTCCAAAGTCTGGGGCTTTACAACCCGATTGGGGTAACCCTGGAACTTCTGGGATGGGAAAGGCCTCCTTGGGATGCTCCCAGGTTTCCCTGCAGTTCTGCACCTTCTCCAATCAACCTGCCTCAATGTTCCCCCTAGTCCCTGCACACTGATGCCACCCTGCAACCCCGTTTTCTCTTGTGGGGGCATTTTGTGAGAGACATAGAAACCCTGCTCCAAAGCCTGGGGCCCTACAGACCACTTGGGACAGAACTGGGAACTTCTGGGATGGGAAAGGCCTCATTGGGAGGCTTTCGGCGTTCTCTGCGGTCTCGTCACTTTTCCCCTCTGCCTGCTTCAACGTCCCCCTGAGTCCCTGTGGCCTTCCCACACCACCCTGCAGCCCTGTTTTCGCTTGTGGGTGCATTCTACCAGACACACCAGCACCCTGCTCTAAAGCCTGGGGCTTTCCAGATGGCAGGGGAGAGCCCTGAATTCTTCTGGAATGGGAGAGGCCTCCTTGAGATGTTCCCAGCATTCCCTGTGGTCTCACCACTTCTCCCCTTGCCTGCCTTAATGTCCCACTGGGTCCCTGTCACCCTCCCACGCCACCCTGACATCCTGTTTTCGCTTGTTCGGGCCTTCCACGAGAGACAGTTACCTTGATCCAAAGCCTGGGGTTTTACAGACCACCTTAGAAAACCCTAAATTATTCTGGAACAGGAGAGGCCTCCTTGGGAGGGTACCAGTAATCCCTGTGGTCTCTCCGCTTCTCTCTGACTGCCTTAACGTCTCCCTGAGTACCTGCCGCCTGCCCACGTCTCCCTGTTGCTCCGTTTTGGCTGGTGCAGGCCTTTCGCGAAAGTAATAGGCACACTTCTACAAAGCCTGGGGCTTCACAGCCCACACGGGACAGACCTAAACTCTTCTGAGATGGGAGAGGCTCCCTTGGGAGCCTCTCAGTATTCCCTGCGGTCTTGCCGCTTCTCCCCTCTGCTTGCCTCAGGTCCCCCTGAGTTCCTGCCGGCCACCCTCCCCTGCCCATGCCATCTTGCGGTCCCGTTTCTGCTTGTGGGGGCCTTTGTCGAGAGACACAGGCACCCTGCTTTAAAGCCTGAGGCTTTACAGCCTGCCTAGGACACCTTGTTTTCTTCTGGAATAAGAGAGGTTTCATTAGTAGGCTCCCAGCATTCCCTGCATTGCCCCTGCTTCTCCCCTCTGCCTGCCTCAACGTTTCTCTGAGTCCCTGAGACCCGCCCACGCCACCCTGCGGCCCGTTTTCACTTGTGTGGGCTTTCTGCAACAGACACAGGCACCCTGCTCCAAAGCCTGGGGCTCTACAGCCCGCCCAGGACAGCCCCGGGGGCTTCTGAGATAAGAGAGGCCTTCTTGGGAGGCTCCCAGCATTTTCTGCTGTCTTGCTGCTTCTCTCCTTTGCCTGCCTCAACGTCCCCCTGAGTACTTGTGACCTCCCCCGCCACCCTGCGGCCATGTTTTCGCTTGTGGTGGCCTGCCATGAGAGACACAGGCACGCTGCTCCACAGCCTGAAGATTTAGAGGCCACCTGGGTCAGCCCTTGGGGCTTCTCTCATGGGAGAGGTCTCATTGATAGACTCCCAGCATTCCCTGCGATCTCGCTACTTCTCCTTTCTGCCTGCCTCAACGTCCCCCTGAGTATCTGCGGC
>NW_022332267.1:0-1845 GCF_002776525.5 Piliocolobus tephrosceles | reverse complement strand
AGTTTTATTATTTTGATACCTGTAAAAGAAGCACATGCTTTTGGAACTTTCTTTTCTTTTTTTTTTTTTTTTATTTTTATTTATTTATTTATTTTTTATTATTTTTATTTTATTTTTTTATTATACTTTAAGTTCTAGGGTACATGTGCATAACGTGCAGGTTTGTTACATATGTATATATGTGCCATGTTGGTGTGCTGCACCCATCAACTCGTCAGCACCCATCAATTCATCATTTATATCAGGTATAACTCCCCAATGCAATCCCTCCCCCCTCCCCCCTCCCCATGATAGGCCCCATTGTGTGATGTTCCCCTTCCCGAGTCCAAGTGAGCTCATTGTTCAGTTCCCACCTATGAGTGAGAACATGCGGTGTTTGGTTTTCTCTTCTTGTGATAGTTTGCTGAGAATGATGGTTTCCAGCTGCATCCATGTCCCTACAAAGGACACAAACTCATCCTTTTTTTTTTTTTTTTTTTTTTTTATGGTGTATATGTGCCACATTTTCTTAATCCAGTCTGTCACTGATGGACATTTGGATTGATTCCAAGTCTTTGCTATTGTGAATAGTGCCGCAATAAACATATGTGTGCATGTGTCTTTGTAGTAGCATAATTTATAATCCTTTGGGTATATACCCAGTAGTGGGATGGCTGGGTCATAAGGTACATCTAGTTCTAGATCTTTGAGGAATTGCCATACTGTTTTCCATAATGGTTGAACTAGTTTACAATCCCACCAACAGTGTAAAAGTGTTCCTATTTCTCCACATCCTCTCCAACACCTGTTGTTTCCTGATTTTTTAATGATTGCCATTCTAACTGGTGTGAGATTGTATCTCATTGTGGTTTTGATTTGCATTTCTCTGATGGCCAGTGATGCTGAGCATTTTTTCATGTGTCTGTTGGCTGTATGAATGTCTTCTTTTGAGAAATGTCTGTTCATATCCTTTCCCCACTTTTTGATGGGGTTGTTTGATTTTTTCTTGTATATTTGTTTGAGTTCTTTGTAGATTCTGGAAATTAGCGCTTTGTCAGATGAGTAGATTGCAAAAATTTTCTCCCATTCTGTAGGTTGCCTATTCACTCTGATGGTAGTTTCTTTTGCTGTGCAGAAGCTCTTTAGTTTAATGAGATCCCATTTGTCAATTTTGGCTTTTGCTGCCGTTGCTTTTGGTGTTTTAGACATGAAGTCCTTGCCCATGCCTATGTCCTGAATGGTACTACCTAGATTTTCTTCTAGGGTTTTTATGGTATTAGGTCTAACATTTAAGTCTCTAATCCATCTTGAATTAATCTTCATATAAGGAGTAAGGAAAGGATCCAGTTTCAGCTTTCTACTTATGGCTAGCCAATTTTCCCAGCACCATTTATTAAATAGGGAATCCTTTCCCCATTTCTTGTTTTTGTCAGGTTTGTCAAAGATCAGATGGTTGTAGATGTGTGGCATTATTTCTGAGGACTCCGTTCTGTTCCATTGGTCTATATCTCTGTTTTGGTACCAGTACCATGCTGTTTTGGTTACTGTAGCCTTGTAGTATAGTTTGAAGTCAGGTAGCGTGACGCCTCCGGCTTTGTCCTTTTGACTTAGGATTGTCTTGGCAATGCGAAATTGACAGACCGCTAGCAAGATTAATAAAGAAGAAAAGAGAGAGGAATCAAATAGACGCAATTAAAAATGATAAAGGGGATATCACTACCGACCCCACAGAAATACAAACTACCATCAGAGAATACTATAAACACCTCTACGCAAATCAACTAGAAAATCTACAAGAAATGGATAATTTCCTGGACACGTACACTCTTCCAAGACTAAACCAGGAAGAAGTTGAATCCCTGAATA
>NW_022332266.1:0-1777 GCF_002776525.5 Piliocolobus tephrosceles | reverse complement strand
AATATATTTATAGCATTTTTAGTTATGGTAAAAGATGTTATAACTTTCTGTTTAATGTTGTTAAGTATTTGCTTCCAATGCTGTTTAAAATGAATAGCTACATCTTCCATTAGTTTTGTTTCAGCTTGTGTTAATACATTTTTGTTATCATCACTTTTTGTTATATTATTAAATTTGTGTTCATATGTATGTACAAAAAAAATCATATTTTTTATATACTCATTAAGTTCATTTTTAATGTATGAATTTACAATTGTTTGTAGCAATTTTTCAAAACGTATGATTTTGGTATCATCTATTTTATTGTCTTTTAAAGTTTGTGTAATATAGTAATAATTATTAATTAAAAATATTAACTGATCAGGATAATTCGATAATTCATTTTTTAAACTTGTTATAGTTTGTATAACTGTATTCTCTATTTTTTTAATAAAACTATTCATATTTTTATATTTGGTTCGTATTTTGTCTTCTATATTTTGTTCATATTTTTCGTTACAGTTGGTAACCTCTGGATTAGTAACATCTTCATTGGTCATATATAAGGTAGTTTTTTTTAATTCTTTTAAACAATTTTGTTTTTCGTTTTTTTCTTCTGTGTCAGATTGAATATGTTCGCTTTTGCTTCCTTTTACGTTTGAATTTTGATCGTTTTGTATTTTTTCTTTGTTTATAATAGACTTACCGTCACTTATATTTTCAGAATGACCAAACGTATCGGCAGTTTGTACATTTCGTATACCTTTTTTATTTGTGTCGTCGCTTTTTTTTTCGAGTCGTTCATACTCGTTACTCTCTTTTAAAGCTGATATACTGCTGTCGTCCTTTTTATTTACTTTTCCGTTTATTTTTCCGTTTATTTTTCCGTTTATTTTTCCATTTATTTTTCCATTTATTTTGCTATTTATTTTATTACTTACTTTATTATTGTTTATTTTTTTTTTAACATTTAATGGTGCTTCTTCATGTACTTGTGAATTATTAATCTGCTTATTAATAATAGCACTTTCTTTACTCTCTTGTATATATTTATTTATATAATGTTTTTCAAAAGCAAAACACAAATCGTTTAATATGATTAAGGAGCAATAAAAATCCGAAAATTTTTTTACAACATTATGTGTTTGTAGCTGCATCTGCATTTTCGTTTTTTTTTCGACCATATGTAAAGAGTGCATATTACCACTTATGTCTTGAATTGGTTCGTTTCTATTATTTTCTTGAAAACGCTTCTGCTGTATATCCACTATTTTGTCTTTTTCAGATACTGCTACTACTGTATAATATGTCGTGTCTTCTTCTTTGAAACCATCATGTATCGTTTCCTTTTTTTTTTCACCGTTTTCATTTATAATAACATTTGCGTCTACTACTTGGTCCTTTTTGGAATCAAAAAGTAACATATTATTATTATTATTATTACTATTATTATTACTATTATTATTATTATTATCATTATCATTATTATTATTATTATTATTTTTTTTTTTTTTATCAATATATAACGCAGTTTCATTAAAATTTGTACAAGCATTATGGTCGACTACATCATGTCCAAGCGAATCATATCCACCAGGATAAAACAGATCGTAAATTGTTTTTTTATTATACGGTTTATCTACGTCTTTACTCACATGTTGAACGATATTGATTTTATAAGTTAACGATTTTAAATTCTCATTAATAATGTAACATATTTTCGACCATATTATATTTTGTATTTTATCAACAAACTCATATAAAGCTATTATTTTTCTGTTTCTAATAATATAAGCAT
>NW_022332262.1:0-3072 GCF_002776525.5 Piliocolobus tephrosceles | reverse complement strand
GGTCTCTGAGGTCTGAGGTGGGGGGCATGGCCTAGCTAGTTGTGTAGGAGTGAGTTCAGTAGAGGGACTTGTGGGGCTGGGATCCAGACCTCTAAGGAGCAGGGGTCTGGCTGATGCTGGGGTTTCTGAGCTCCGGGGATGGCCTAGTACTCAGATTTTTGAGCATAGGGCACTGGGTGTCTGGTGGTGGTGTCTCAGAGGTGGGATGCAATGAAGCTGGTCTTGCAAGTGGTGAGAGATCTGAAAATTGGCTTCAGGCGGTGCCACGGAAATGAAGCGCTTGCTGCAAGGGTGAAGAAGCCTTGCTAGATGGTGCGCACAGGGAGGAGCAGGTGCCTTCTTCCTCCTTCAGTCTTGTGGTCTCCCTCAAACGCCCCCGGCTAGCAGAGCCTAGGAGGGAGGCTCTGGCAAAGCAGGAACATCACCAAGCAGAGGACAGCAAAGGGGGTGGCACGCCCACTCCACAAGCCAGCACTGCTCCTTCTAGGGCACGGATCTCAGAGAAAGGACTGCATATGACCACTTTATCCATGATGGCTACAACTGGAAACAACCCACATGTCTATCAACGGGGGAATGGGTAAGTGAGTTGCAATGCATGCATACAATGGCTACTAGTCAGCATCACAGAGGGAAGAAGTGACACAGACAGCAACCTGGATGAGTCTCATAGAAATGATGCAAAACAGAAGCTGGCACAAGGGGCTCCAAAGCATATGGTCTCATTTCCATACCCGTCAGGAGCAGGTGAGACCATCTACAGCCATAGATGGCAGGACAGGGCTTAGCTCTGCAGCTCGGGATGGGCTGCCTGGAGGCACAAATGCACTCTCTGTGGTGATGCAAATGCTCTTTAGTTTGGTCCAAGTTGTGGTTGCATGTGTGACTAGGCAGGTGAAAAAAGCAGGCGTGCACTTGATTTTCTGCACAGTAACCCTCAATAAGGACATGTTTCATAGATTTTTAGGGCAGTGGAGTTACTCTGTATGATACTGTAATGGTGGATCCATGTCATTATACATTTGTCCAAACCTATAAATGGACAACACCAGAGTGAACCCCTATGTCAGCTATGGGCTTTAGTTTATGGAGCTTCTCAGTCATCGCTCATCAGTTGGAACAAATGTACTACACTGATGCCGAATGTTCACCATGGGGGGTGTAGGGGGAGTGACGGGGTCCGCAGGAACTCCTTACTTTCCGCTCAACTTTTCTGCAAACCTAAACTTTCTCTAAAAAACAAAATGCCGGCCGGGCGCGGTGGCTCAAGCCTGTCATCCCAGCACTTTGGGAGACCGAGACGGGCAGATCACGAGGTCAGGAGATCGAGACCATCCTGGCTAACACGGTGAAACCCCGTCTCTACTAAAAATACAAAAAACTAGCCGGGCGAGGTGGCGGGCGCCTGTAGTCCCAGCTACTCGGGAGGCTGAGGCAGGAGAATGGCCGGAACCCGGGAGGCAGAGCTTGCAGTGAGCTGAGATCCGGCCACTGCACTCCAGCCTGGGCAACAGAGCCAGACTCCATTTCAAAAACAAAAACAAAAACAAAATGTCTTAATTTTTTAAAAACCCAGGGAAGCAGCTCAGGGCCGATGTGGCAGCTCCAGGTCCTCAGGCCCTCGGGCTGCAATTCTTGCTGTTCTGCCATCCTCAACGTGTGAGTTCCCTTTGGTGTGACAAGGTAGCTCTCCCCACCATCACAGATCACATTTGCCTTTCAGCTGTAAGGAGACAGAAAGTGGCTGGCACAAGGCCGGGCACAGTGGCTCATGCCTGTAATCCCAGCAGTTTGGGATGCCGAGGCGAGTGGATCACCTGAGGTCAGTAGTTCCAGACCAGCCTGGCCAATGTGGCAAAACCCTGTCTGTACTAAAAATACAAAAATAAGCTGGGCGTGGTGGCGGGCGCCTGTGATCCCAGCTACTCTGGAGGCTGAGGCAGGAGAATCACTTGAACCCAGGAGGCAGAGGTTGCAGTGAGCAGACATCATGCCACTGCACTCCAGCCTGGGTGACACAGGAAGACTCCATCTCAAAAAAGAAAAAAAAGAAAGAAGAAAGAAGAAAAAAGGAAGAAAGGAAGAAAGAAAGGAAGAAAGGAAGAAAGAGGCTAGCACAGGTTTGCCCTGCAGGTATAGGCACACTCATGCCCCACCATCCTACTGGGTGCATAGAGGCTGGGAAATGGGTCTTCAGCTGAGCTGCCACGTCCCCAAGCCACAGATCTACTGTTGTGGAAGAACAGAAAAACAGATATTGGAGGGCAATAAGTGGATGCCGTTACTGGTGAGGATCAAGGGGGCCAATGAGTGTAGAGGAGTCTTGTGGGGTTTTGCTGTAAACAGGAGCAGTGAAATGGGGCAAGAGCCAGGGGGTGTGCACAGGCAGGAGCAGGCGCTTCTGGTGATAGAAGCTCCGAGGGCATGTTGGTATGCTGCTGGGCCTGACCCCACAGGGAGGAGAGAAAAATTACAGATGCAGAAAACAGGAGGAGAGACAGGGTCCCGGGGTGGCAGAGACCACTGCACATGGGAGGAGGGGTTCATCTGAAGGGGCTAGGGCTGGGGAGGGGACAGAGTTGATGATGGGAACTCAAGGAAAGAAATTCTTGTCAGATGCTCTCAACTTTCTCAGTGAAACATGAAACAAAGTTCTCACCTTGAGAGTGCAGGGCCTGGAGGTTGAGGGGAAGTGTGAGGCCTTGGAGAACCATGGAGGAAACTCCAGAATTCCCAAGCAAGGCTGGCTCTGCCTGGGTCCACTCGAGGCTTGTGGTCATAAATCTAAGGTGCTTTGTCCTGGGCTGGGTGTGGTGGTTCACGCCTGTAATCCCAGCACTATTGGGAGGCCCAGGTGGGAGAATTGCTTGAGCCCAGGGGTTTGAAACCAGCCTGAGCAACATAGGGAGACCCCATCTCTACAACAAGAATTTAAAGATTAGCCAGGCGTGGTGGCGTGCTCCAGTGGTCCTAGCTACTTGAGAGGCTGAAGCCAAAGGATTTCTTGAGCCTGGGAAGTGGAGGGCTCACCTGTACCAGCTTTTCTTCCTTCCTTCCTTCCTTCCTTCCTTT
>NW_022332261.1:0-5648 GCF_002776525.5 Piliocolobus tephrosceles | reverse complement strand
TTTTTCTTTCTTTCTCTTCCTTCTTTCCTTCCTTCCTTCTTTCTCTCCTTCCTTCCTTCCTTTCTTTTTTTCTTTCTTTCCTTCCTTCCTCTTTCTTTCTTTCTTTCTTTCTTTCTTTCTTTCTTTCTTTCTTTCTTTCTTTCTTTCTTTCTTTCTTTCTTTCTTTCTTGTCTTGCTCTCTCACCCAGGCTGGAGTGCAGCAGCACAATCTCCGGTCACTACAACCTGATTTTTTTTACCTGCCTATCTACACATGCAACTACGACTCAGACCAAACTAAAGAACATTTGCACCACCACAGAGAATGCCTTTGTGCTTCCAGGCTGCCAATCCCCAGCTACAGAGGTAAGTCCCGTCCTGCCATCTATGGCTGTAGACGATCTCACCTGCTCCTGATCGCGCCACTGCGCTCCAGCCTGGGAGACAGAGTGAGATCCTGTCTCAAAAAATGAATAAACAAGGTGCTTTGTACTGGTTTAGAGGGCTGGGTACCCCAGAGAGAACGATGCCACCGGGACACATCATGCGTCTTCCACTGAGCCATGGAGCTGTGTCCCTTGAGACAGGGGAAGAGGCTCCTGCTGCTGGCCACACTCCACGCCCACGTTTGAGCAGTGAAGGGCCCGGCCATGGTGACAGCTAAGATTGGTCTCAGGAGGCCAGCAGAGGCGAGGATCCTGAGTCCTAGCAACAATGTGACAACAACACCCAAGGGGGCCAATAGCCAGGCCTGGGAGGGTGGGTGGAAGGCCCGGGCTCTGGGAAGGGGCAGGGAAACATCAGGACTGCGTGGCTGGGCCACACCCGGGCCCGCCTGGCAGGTCGCTCCTAGCACCTCCCACAGTGTGACGTGGACAGGGGAAGTGAGCGTTCTGCGAAATGACAAAAGGTGCTCTTGATTTTCAGGTTTTATTTGCCTGTTATAATTCTGATATTATGTACATATATATATATACTTTTGTTTTTTGTAGAGGGCTTATCAGTAGACCAAGCACAGGCATACAGGGAGTCTGTGGCTGCTGAACAGGGGCACAGCAGTGCTGGGAGAACCAATCTTTCCTTTTTTTTTTGTCTGTTTTTATTTTTCCTGGGATGGGTTCATCAAAGCTAATTGCTATCAATCCTAGAAACCACCTAGGGACTCGGACATCTGCCTACACACTAGTGGTGTAAAGGGAAGGACAGGGGTACAAACTTTCAAAGTCACGGTGTATTTACATTCCCAAGGTGGGGGCAAGAGGAGGCTGAGGAAGACACTTGTTCAGACGATGGGAAGTAGGGGAGGGCAGGGCTGCTAAGGGGTCCTGGGGAGTGGGGGTGGCTGGAAGAGGCCGGCCGGTGGGCAGTGGGAGGAGGTGTGCCCGCCCCTCAGCCAGGTAGTGACGGAGGCCACTTGGATGTTGTCTGGTGGGTACTGAAGGCAGCGTGTGTTTGGGGCTCCTGAAAGCCGGCTGTGGAGCGGGCTGGGTGGCAGGAAGAGGCGGTGCTGCCAGAGTGCAATGCTGGCGGCAGGGGTGGGGGGACTCTCTGGGCTCTCCAGATGGCCTCCCTTGCCCCTGCGGCCAGCTTGCCCACCTCCCATCCCAGTTGGAGCAGAGATGGCAAAGAAAAGACAGCAGATGGTGGGGACACCGAGTTTTGTCCCCAGTCCCAGCCAGGCTGGCTGGGGAGTGGCTGGGGGAGGGGGAAGGTGCCACCTCTGGTCTTGAGGAGACCCCACCATGTCTGCTCCCAGTCAGGGAGCAAGAAAGACAGCATTTTAGAGACCCTTTCAGGCCACCCCTACTTCTTCTCCCCCAAACCACAACCTCTCTGCCCAAATGGGCTGGCAAGGCAGCACCCAAAGGCCCCTGACATGTGGGAGATCTGCCCCCAAGCTAGGGCAAAGCAGCGTGTGCCCAGGGAGGGATGCAGCTGGGTTTTGGCAATAAAGTGGGGACCGGGTGGTAAGAAGGGGATCTGAGGCAGCAAGTTCTCCTCTGCCCCAACTCCAGCCTCCCATGGGCCGGCTGGAGAGGAAGGGGCCTCGATCCCAAGGCCAGGGGCAAAGCATCTCCTGTCCTGGGCTCCACTATTCTAGGGCCACTGCAGGGTTGATGGGGGAGGTGGCCCCTGAGCTATCGTTGCCCCCTGCCGCCTCCTTCTCCTTCTTGCCACTATACTGGCCAATGAAGGAGCCATCCTCGTTGAACTGAACATCCACGCTTCCCCCATAATCGGCCAGGCTGTCGTCACTGCCCAGGGGCTTAATGTCCCCATTGAGTGATGGTTGGCTGCTGCCGAAGGCCTTCTCCTCGTTGTCACTGTGGAGGCACAAGGCAGGTGTGAGGGAGAGCACTGCCGAGCCCTGCAGGAGCCTGGCTGGGGGTGAGGCAGACGCCGCCTGCATTCCATTTGCTTATCATGCGCTCAGGAAGAGCAGCTCTGGCCACCCTGGCACCAGGTCTGGGGCTGTCATCTTTGGGCATTCCCCAGATTCTGGGGACTGTGAGGGAGCAAGTGTGCATTCAGCAGGGATTACAGGGCCTGGTTCCTGTCTGGGAAACTGTCTGGGGCCTCCCTTGGGGAGATGGGAGCAGTGAAGGTATCTGCGTGGAGAGGAGGGGCTGGGGTGTGTTGGCCTCTCCCTGAAATGAGCTGCTGGGCCTGGGAAGTGAGAGTCCTGTCAGAGCACCGGCAGCCAGGGCACAATGGCACACCAGGCACACATTGTCTTTAGGGAGTCCCTGCTGTTGGCCCCTCCCCACGACCCCTGCCTTACCTCTCCAGGGACCTGAAGTCACCCAGCAGCACAGAGAAGAGAGAGAGGGGGTGAGATGTGAAGGCCCGGGTGGAGCTGAGTGCCAGCACCCGCTCCTGCCCCAGCTCACCTGTACTCGCCGAAGGTCTCATCTTTCATCGGTCGGGCCTCAGAGTCCACCTGGGTGTCCTCCTTATCCTTCACTGGAGACACAGAGAAGGATAGCTTCTTCTCCCACCCCAGCCTGACCCGGGGCTCCGGGCCCCTCTACGCCCTGCACCCGCAGCACTCTGTCTCAACAGCATCCAGAGGCAACAGGCCTTAAAAGAAACCACTCGCCCCCTGTGGTCCGGCCACCACTTGCCTGTGGCCCCAACCCCGGCCTAGGAGGATGATACCCCTGCCCGCCCCCACCATGCGCCTGTCGTCTTGTGGGGAGCTCGGAGAATCCAGGAGGCCTTGCAGAAGGGTGGAAGGGGCGAGGTGCTCCTCTCTACCCTCGGCTCCACCCCACTCACGTGGGGCTCAGAGGCTACCTGAGTATTTGCCGCCCTTGCTGCGCTTGATGAAGCAGAGGATGAGCAGGACGAGGAGCAGGAGGATGATGGCACTCACAAAGCCGATGAACCAGCCCTCAGTGGCGAAGCCAGCAGGAGGGAGCCTCACGCGGCCTGAGGGTGAGACACCAGCCCCCCGTGCTGCCGCCCAAGCCAGAACCCGACCTGAGGCCCTGAAGTATGCTCTTAGAGTCGGGGCCCTCTGGGGGCTGAGGAGTGACAGGGACAAGGAGATAGGGAAGAGGGCATCTGCGGAAAGGGTACAAAAGGGGGCTGATTCGGGGACACCCAGATTCTGGGAGGAGAAGCAGACAGGAGCCGTGGAGGGGCCTGGGCAGTAGTGGCCATTCAGGGGACAGAAGGGCATGAATTGTGCAGCCTCCATGCCTCCCTGGCAGGCAATGGCGGGCCCCCGGCGCCTCACCTGTGCCATTGGTCTTCACAGCCATCTGGTGCCGGAACATCCTGTCCTTAAACAAGTGGATCTCATAGTCAGTGTCAGGCTGCAGGTCCCACTGCGTGTAGGAGCTCTGGTTGTAGCTGACATACTGTGGCGAGAGGGCAACCCCGCCCTTCTCTTCTGCAAAGGCGAGAGTGTAACAGTGGGGGTGACTTGGAGTGCCAGGCAGCCCTTCTGGCCCAGAGCCCCCTTCCCCACCATGCCCCAGGGTCCCCTTTCACGCTTACCTCCCAAGGCTTTGAACAAGATATGGAACCTAAAGTTGCACTGGCCCTCCTTGGGGACCCAGGAGACGACGCTGTAGTTTTCACCCGCTGTGGCTGAGATGTTGCCAAAATCTGAGATCCCTGGGGGATGCAGGGGCACGAGGAGAGTGTGGCAGCTGCCAGGCAGTCTAGGGCCCTCCCTCCTGGACCCGGCTGGCCGGGGCATCCCTGTTGGCAGGTCATTCCTCCGTCTCACCAGACAAGGCCATAGTGCCTCCTTCCCGTACGATGGCTTCACCAGGGCCCTCTTTGGTGGTGGCCTGAAGCTGGAAGCGGTACCGCAGGTGGGGACTGAGATCGGTCAGGTTGTGTGTCCGAAGTTCAGGGTCCCGAAGGTTAAAGGACAGCTGCCCCTTGCCCCCCTCATCCACTGTGGGGACAGGCAGGGGTTGGCTGTGGCTGCAGCTCTGCCCCCTCCCCGTGGCCCCTCCACCTCCCTTCCCTGCTGGGGCAGTGCACGCACGGGGGTGGTAGGAGAGTACGTAGCCGGTCAGCACACCGTTGTGGCTGAGTGGGGGCTGCCAGCGCAGCAGCAGGCTGGTGTTCGACTGGCACTCCAGGTGCAACGCCTCAGGGTGGCCAGGCACTGCAGGGCACAGAACCAAGTGGCAGGTAGGTCCTCGCCCAGGTCTGGGGAGGAGGGTACAGGATGAGGCGTGGGGTGCAGGACTCACCTCCCTCTGGGGTGCTGAAGGTGAACTCGCTGGCGGGCCCCAATCCCCGCCCGTTAAAGGCCTGCACCTCCAGGTGGTAGGAGCTATAGGGCCGCAAGCCACTGAGGATGACACTGGTGGTGTTGGCGGGCACCACCACATGGTCTTTGTGGATATGTCTCTTGCTGTGCTTCCTCTGACTGCCCTCCCTCCAGTACGTCACCTGCACATGCGGACAGGAGACCTCACAGGGGCAGAAGGCACCCAGCAGGGCCCCCAGTGCACGCCCCCACCACCCTTGATGGGGACCCTCTTCTCAACCCAAGTCTTCCAGGAGAGCGGCTGACAGGTGGCAAAGCCCCCTCACCATCCTGTCACTTTACCTCCGTGATCACCCTCCTGGGCCCCCACACCTTCAAGCCTTACATTGTATCCACGGAGGTGGCCCTTGACCTGGGCCAGGTCCACTGGCCGCCACTTGACCAGCACGGCACTTGAGTTGAGGATCTCGATGCCTTCCAGCTCAGGGATTGCCTGGGGATCTGGAAACCACCAGTGACTTGGAAAGAGCCACAGGCTCTCACCCTAGCCCTGAGGCCAGGCCCAAGCCCCCAAACACAGAGATGGATTCGGATGTTTTATGAGGCACAGTTTGAGGAGGAGAGGTGCATTTGCATGGTCTCAATATCTCTCCCTGGGCTGCTTATTAGTTGCAAAGGTGAAAATCGTAGCTTATACAAAGGAGAAACCATGGCTGGGTGTGGTGGTTCACACCCATATTCCCAGCACTTTGGGAGACAGAGGCAGGTGGAACATTTGAGGTCTGGAGTTAGAGACCAACATGACCAACATGGTGAAATCCCATCTCTACTAAATACGAAAATTAGTTGGGTGTGGTGGCAGGTGCTGTAATCCCAGCTAATCAGGAGGCTGAGGCAGGAGAATCGCTTGAACTCGGGAGGCAGAGGTTGC
>NW_022332260.1:0-2140 GCF_002776525.5 Piliocolobus tephrosceles | reverse complement strand
CCCAGCACCATTTATTAAATAGGGAATCCTTTCCCCATTTCTTGTTTCTCTCAGGTTTGTCAAAGATCAGATGGCTGTAGATGTGTGGTATTATTTCTGAGGGCTCTGTTCTGTTCCATTGGTCTATATCTCTGTTTTGGTACCAGTACCATGCTGTTTTGGTTACTGTAGCCTTGTAGTATAGTTTGAAGTCAGGTAGCGTGACGCCTCCGGCTTTGTCCTTTTGACTTAGGATTGTCTTGGCAATGCGGGCTCTTTTTTGGTTCCATATGAACTTTGAAGCAGTTTTTTCCAATTCTGTGAAGAAACTCATTGGTAGCTTGATGGGGATGGCATTGAATCTATAAATAACCTTGGGCAGTATGGCCATTTTCACGATATTGATTCTTCCTATCCATGAGCATGGTATGTTCTTCCATTTGTTTGTGTCCTCTTTTATTTCACTGAGCAGTGGTTTGTAGTTCTCCTTGAAGAGGTCCTTTACATCCCTTGTAAGTTGGATTCCTAGGTATTTTATTCTCTTTGAAGCAATTGTGAATGGAAGTTCATTCATGATTTGGCTCTCTGTTTGTCTGTTACTGGTGTATAAGAATGCTTGTGATTTTTGCACATTAATTTTGTATCCTGAGACTTTGCTAAAGTTGCTTATCAGCTTAAGGAGATTTTGGGCTGAGACGATGGGGTTTTCTAAATATACAATCATGTCATCTGCAAACAGGGACAATTTGACTTCTTCTTTTCCTAACTGAATACCCTTTATTTCTTTCTCTTGCCTGATTGCCCTAGCCAGAACTTCCAACACTATATTGAATAGGAGTGGTGAGAGGGGGCATCCCTGTCTTGTGCCAGTTTTCAAAGGGAATTTTTCCAGTTTATGCCCATTCAGTATGATATTGGCTGTGGGTTTGTCATAAATAGCTCTTATTATTTTGATGTATGGTCCATCAATACCGAATTTATTGAGCGTTTTTAGCATGAAGGGCTGTTGAATTTTGTCAAAAGCCTTTTCTGCATCTATTGAGATAATCATGTGGTTCTTGTCTTTGGTTCTGTTGATATGCTGGATTATGTTTATTGATTTGTGAATATTGAACCAGCCTTGCAACCTAGGGATGAAACCCACTTGATCATGGTGGGTAAGCTTTTTGATGTGCTGCTGAATCTGGTTTGCCAGTATTTTATTGAGGATTTTTGCATCGATGTTCATCAGGGATATTGGTCTAAAATTCTCTTTTTTTGTTGTGTCTCTGCCAGGCTTTGGTATCAGGATGATGTTGGCCTCATAAAATGAGTTAGGGAGGATTCCCTCTTTTTCTATTGATTGGAATAGTTTCAGAAGGAAGGGTACCAGCTCCTCCTTGTACCTCTGGTAGAATTCAGCTGTGAATCCATCAGGTCCTGGACTTTTTTTGTTGGTAGGCTTTTAATAATTGCCTCAATTTCAGAGCCTGCTGTTGGTCTATTTAGGGATTCAACTTCTTCCTGGTTTAGTCTTGCAAGAGTGTAAGTGTCCAGAAAATTATCCATTTCTTCTAGATTTTCTAGTTGATTTGCGTAGAGGTGTTTATAGTATTCTCTGATGGTAGTTTGTATTTCTGTGGGGTCGGTGGTGATATCCCCTTTATCAATTTTTATTGCGTCTATATGGTTCTTCTCTCTTTTTTTATTAGTCTTGCTAGCGGTCTGTCAATTTTGTTGATCTTTTCAAAAAACCAACTCCTGCATTCATTGATTTTTTGGAGGGTTTTTTGTGTCTCTATCTCCTTCAGTTCTGCTCTGATCTTAGTTATTTCTTGCCTTCTGCTAGCTTTTGAATGTGTTTGCTCTTGCCTCTCTAGTTCTTGTAATTGTGATGTTAGAGTGTCAATTTTAGATCTTTCCAGCTTTCTCTTGTGGGCATTTAGTGCTATAAATTTCCCTCTACACACTGCCTTAAATGTGTCCCAGAGATTCTGGTAAGTTGTACCTCTGTTCTCATTGGTTTCAAAGAACACCTTTATTTCTGCCTTCATTTCGTTATGTACCCAGTAGTCATTCAGGAGCAGGTTGTTCAGTTTCCATGTAGTTGAGCGGTTTTGATTGAGTTTCTTAGTCCTGAGTTCTAGTTTGATTGCACTGTGGTCTGAGAGACAGTTTGTTA
>NW_022332259.1:0-3515 GCF_002776525.5 Piliocolobus tephrosceles | reverse complement strand
TTGCTGTGCAGAAGAAACTACCATCAGAGTGAACAGGCAACCTACAGAATGGGAGAAAATTTTTGCAATCTACTCATCTGACAAAGGGCTAATTTCCAGAATCTACAAAGAACTCAAACAAATATACAAGAAAAAAACAAACAACCCCATCCAAAAGTGGGGAAAGGATATGAGCAGACATTTCTCAAAAGAAGACATTCATACAGCCAACAGACACATGAAAAAATGCTCATCATCACTGGCCATCAGAGAAATGCAAATCAAAACCACAATGAGATACCATCTCACACCAGTTAGAATGGCAATCATTAAAAAATCAGGAAACAACAGGTGTTGGAGAGGATGTGGAGAAATAGGAACACTTTTACACTGTTGGTGGGATTGTAAACTAGTTCAACCACTATGGAAAACAGTATGGCAATTCCTCAAAGATCTAGAACTAGATGTACCATATGACCCAACCATCCCACTACTGGGTATATACCCAAAGGATTATAAATTATGCTACCAGAAAGACACATGCACACGTATGTTTATTGCGGCACTATTCCCAATAGCAAAGACTTGGAATTGACCCAAATGTCCATCAGTGACAGACTGGATTAAGAAAATGTGGCACATATAGACCATGGAATACTATGCACCCATAAAAAAGGATGAGTTTGCGTCCTTTGTAGGGACATGGATGCAGCTGGAAACCATCATTCTTAGCAAACTCTCACAAGAAGAGAAAACCAAACACTGCATATTCTCACTCATAGGTGGGAACTGAACAATGAGCTCACTTGGACTCGGGAAGGGTAACATCACACAATGGGGCCTATCATGGGGAGGGGCGAGGGGGGAGGGATTGCATTGGGGAGTTATACCTGATATAAATGATGAATTGATGGGTGCTGATGAGTTGATTGTTGCAGCACACCAACATGGCACATATACACATATGTAACAAACCTGCACGTTATGCACATGTACCCTAGAACTTAAAGTATAATAAAAAAAAAAAAAAAAAAAAGAGAAAACACAAAGCAGTTTCTCAAAAAGCTTCCTTCTGGTTTTTGTCTATGATATTTTCTTGGTCACCATAAGCTTCAATGTACTCTGAAATTTCTTATTGCAGATTCCAAGAAACCAGTGTAAGCAGACTGCTATATGAAAAGAACAGTGTAATTCTGTGAGATGAGTTCACACATCACAAAGCAGTTTCTCAGAGAGCTTCTTTCTAGTTTTTATCTGTGGATATTTCCCTTTTCAACCTAGGCCTCAATGCGCTCCAAAACATTCCTTCTCAGATTCCGCAAAAACATTGCTAACAAAGTGATCAATGAAAGGTATCGTGTAACTCTGTGAGATGAATTCACACATCACACAGATGTTTCTCAGCAAGCTTCTTTCTAGTTGTTATTTGAGGATATTTCCTTTGTCAGTGAAGGCTTCAATGCGATCAAAAATATCCCTTCTCTGATTCTCCAAAAACCATGGTAACAAACTGCTCCATGAAAGGAATGTGTAACTCTGTGAGATGAATTTACAAATCCCAAAGCAGTTTCTCAGATAGTTTCTTTCTGGTTTTTGTCTGAGGTTATTTCCTTTGTCACCATAGCCTTCAAAGTGATCAAGAATATCCCTTCTCAGATTCCACGAAAACAGTGCTAGCAAATGGATCCATGAAACGGTAGTGTAACTCTGTGAGATGATTTCACACGTCACAAAGCATTTTCTCAGAAAGCTTCTTTCTTGTTTTTATCTGAGCATATTTCAGGCCTCAATGTGCTTCCATATATCTCATTGTAGCTTCTGTGAAGGTATTGTTAGGAAACATCTCAAGGAAAAGAGTGGTGTAGCTCTGTGAGATGAATTTACACATCACAAATCAGTTTCTTTGAAGCCTTCTCTCCAATTTTTATCTAAGGATAGTTAATTTTTCACCATTGGACTCAATGCCCTCGGATTATCCCATGGCAGATTCCATGAAAACAGTGTTAGTAAACTGCTCATTTTAACGAAAAGTGTATCTCTGTCAGATGAATACACTCATCACAAAGCAGTTTCTCATAAATCTTTTTCCAGTTTACACTGAGGATATTTCCTTTGTTACCATAGGCTTCAATGCAATCCAAAATATCCCTTCTCAGATACCACAAATACAGTTCAAGCAATCTGCTCCTTGAAAGAGTAGTGTAACTCTGTGTGATGAACTCACAGATCAGAAAGCAGTTTCTCAGAAAACTTCTTTCTTCTTTTTATCCAAGATATTTCCTTTTTACACATGGACCTCAATGTGCTCCCATATATCTCATTGCAGATTCTGCAAAAACAATGTTAGCTAACCTCTCAATGAAAGCAATGGTGTAACTCTCTGTGATGAATTCACACACCACAAAGTAGTTTCTGAGAAGGCTTCTCTCCAGTTATTATCTGAGAATATTTCATTTTTCACCATACGGTTCTATGCTATCCAAGATATCACTTCTGCAATTCCACAAAACAGTGCTGGCAAACTCCTCCATGATAGAGTGGTGTAACTCTGTGATTTGAATTCACATATCACAAAGCAGTTTCTCAGAAAAATAATTTCTAATTTTTATATGAGGATATTTCCTTTGTCACCATAGGCTTCAAAGCGATCCAAAACATCACTTCTCAGATTCCACAAAAACAGTGCTAGCAAACTCCTCCATGAAAGACTGGTGTAACTCTGTGAGACGAATTCATACATTCAACAACAGTTTCTCAGAAGGATTCTTTCTAGTTTTTATCTGAGGATATTTCCTTTTTCACCATAGGCTTCAAAGCAATCAAAAATACCTCTTGCCAGATTCCATTTATACAGTGCTAGCAAACGGATCCACGAAAGAGTAGTGTAACTCTGTGAGATGAATTCACACATCACAAAGCAGTTTCTCAGAAAGCTTCTTTCTTGCTTTTAACTGAGGATATTTCAGGCCGCAATGTGCCCCAGTGTGTCTCATTGCACATTCTGTGACAACAGTGTTAGCAAACTTCTCAATGAAAGTAATGATATAACTCTGTGTGATGAGTTCACACACCACAAAGCAGTTTCTGAGAATGCTTCTCTCCAGTTTATATCTGAGGATATTTCATTTTTCACCATGGGTTTTAATGCTATCCAAAATATCACATGTGAGATTCCTCAAAAACACTGCTAGCAAACTCCTCCATGAAAGAGTGGTGTAACTGTGTCAAATGAATTCAAAACTCACAAAGCAGTCTCCCAGAAAGCTTCTTTCTAGTTTTCTTCTGAGGGTATTTCTTTTGTTACCATGGGCATCAAAGCGATCCAAAATATCACATGTCAGATTCCACAAAAAGAGTGCTAGCCAACAGCTCCATGAAAGAGTAAATCTCAGATGAATTCAGAATTCACAAAGCAGTTTCTCAGAAAGCTTCTTCTGGATTTTTTTTCTCTCTCTTTTTTTTTATTATTATACTTTAAGTTCTAGGGTACATGTGCATAACGTGCAGGTTTGTTACATATGTATACATGTGCCATG
>NW_022332258.1:0-2939 GCF_002776525.5 Piliocolobus tephrosceles | reverse complement strand
AACGTTTTACAAGGTCACAATTTTAACAAAAAAAAAGAACTTACAAAAAATATAACAAACCCACAGCATGTGTTGTTATTAACTGAAAAGAGTAAAAATCGTACCAGCAACAACAATGTGCGAAATAACAGTGTAAGAAATAACAGCGTAAGAAATAACAGCGTAAGAAATAACAGCGTACGCAACAGTCACAATGTTAATAGTAAAAACTCAAGTAAATTAATTCCTTCTTATAATATACCAATTACTAATAACAAAGTAGCACGAGAAGAAAAACTATATTATAATGGGACAATTTTGCTTAACAATACCAGTGTTTCAAAAGATAAACTGCTCATAGAGAAACAGCTATATAATTATAATATGAATTTAAAAAAAAACAAATTGTTGCTTCACGACAAAGTCATAAAAGAAAACAATATAACCGATTCTGTGTATCTAAAAAATAATAACACAAATTCAATAAAAGATGTATATATGAACAAGCATAAACAATTAAATATAAATAAAACCACCAAAAATATAACTGCTCCTATTAAAAGCGCACAAGTTTCAAACCATGAGAAATACCAAAAAACGAATAAATTTATCAAAAAAAATGATAATTTAATAAAAAATAATGTAGACAATGAAAAAATGTACAGTAACTATAACCATATTTATACTTCCAATGTTTTAGAGCAAAAAAATAAAACAAATGTGAGCGAAACTATTGTACATAATGGGCAAAAAGCATTACAAGTAAAACCGACTCTACAACAAATTAAGCCCCCCCTACAACATGGCTTACCTCAAACTGAACGCAACACACAAAAAACACAACAAACCAATATAAGTAATAATGGTAACTTGAACCGAGACAGAAATAACTATCGTTTTCAGATAGAGAAAAACAAAGTAAATGTAAAAAGCAACAGCATATATAATCCTTCCAACCCAGCTAATAAAACAGTTAAAAAACAAATCATTAATCAAAATATAAATAATAACAATATAAAGACTAGCTTGGTTAAAAAGATTGTTAGTAATGTGTCCAAAAGTATGTCTAACAAATTGAACAGTCCCTTGTCATGTTATACAAAAAATAGTAATAACGCCAAAATACTTCACCCTAATAAAGGCGTAATACTCTTAAAAAAAGATAAGAAAATTGATTTGAATAATATGACAAACAAAGATAACACGTTTAAAATGGGTTTAAAAAATAATCCCAGTAACCAAACATATAACAAAAATAATAATATTAAAAATAATAATATCAAAAATAATAATATCAAAAATAAGTATAGCGAATATAACAATTCTATTATATTAAGGGGTGAACTTAATAAACCAAACGAAAAAACGAATTCAAATAGTTATACACAAAACCACCACATTAAATTGTTAGAAAAATATAATAAAAGCGATGACAATAATAGCGACAGTAATAATAAAAACGACAGTAGTAGTAGTAGTAGTAGTAATAGTAATAGTAATAGTGATAGTAGTAATCATTACGACTACTTGAAACAACAAAAATTTGATAATTCAAAAAAAAATAAACATAAATCAAATTTTATACATTTAAAAGATAAACAAATAAATAAAAAAATGTTATTTAATAATAATAATAATAATATTTCTCTTGAACCTAAAAACAAAATTGTTAATAATAACTATGATTACCTAACAGATGGACAAAAATATGAAAGTCATTTTGGGCAAAATGCGAACGAGTTTGAAAAGAGTAATGCGAGTGACAACGGTGCAGGTCACAGCGACACAAGTGGCATAGATATAAATATGAAACATCCTTCTAATTTGAAACTACTTCGTCAAAGTAGGCATGGCGACACGTTTAGTGAGCAGGACGACATATATAGTGGGAAGGACGACATGTGTGGTGGACACGAAAAAAAAAGTTTATATACGCACATACAAGATAACAGTACTTATTTTTTAAACACAAGAAATGAAAAAATAAAAAACGGAATGTGTTTTGAAGAAATGAAAAAAAACATACCTAAGCAGTTGCCTATTGACACAACAGAATATAGTAGTAGCAATAATGACAACATTAGCGAGGTCAGTAGCAGCGGTAATATAAAAAGTGACAATAACATGGACTTAGATAATAGGGACTTAAATGATAATAAAAAAATAAGTAACCACCCATTAAAACCTAGCGGCTTAATAAAAAAAAGTAAAATAAATGATAACATATTACTAAAAAAACACAGTTTTGTCACATCTGTTCCTGCTGTTGATTCAAAAAAAGTAGTAGCAGATAAAAATAATGCACATATGAGCAATAACATGAGTGACAGTGACAATAGCGAAAAAGATAGTAGTGAAAGTGGCAGTCGCAACCATACTGATTACGAAATAAAAAATGTTCAAAAAAATGAAAACATAAACTCTAGCATATTTAACACAACTGCAAAAGTGTCAAATATTGAAAAATATCAAAAAAAAGAGCAGTATCAAAAGGATTCATCAATTAATAGTAGTACCGGTAACTGCAATGATAATATCAAATATGATAACCACTTTTACGATAAAATAAAACAAAAACATGAACAAAAACACAAACAAAAACATGAACAAAAACATGAACAAAAACACAAACAAAAACATGAACAAAAACATGAACAAAAACACAAACAAAAACATAAACAAAAACATAAATTAACAAACGTCATAGTAGACATAACTCATTTAAATGATTTAAAAATCAGTTCAACAAATGGAGTTAAAAATAAGAGTTCTGAAAATGAAGACTTAGAATATAGGTCTATAATCAATCCTAATCCTTTTAAATTTAAAAAAGTGTCTAATGATTCATTAAGTTTGTCAAAATATGGAAGCTTGTTTAATAGATATGAAGAAGCACCAGGTAATAAAAAAATAAAAAATAAAAAATAAAAAAAAATAAAAAAAAAAAAATAAAAAAAAAA
>NW_022332257.1:0-7573 GCF_002776525.5 Piliocolobus tephrosceles | reverse complement strand
TGTTTCCAATTTTAATATAAGGTAGGAGTAATAATTGAGTGATCCTGTCTCCTGGACTGGCACTCCAAGGAATTGAGGAACTAATAACCAATTGAATTTCGCCTTCATAGTCTGAATCAACCACACCAGTAAATACAACTTTCCTTTTTTTTTTTTTTTAAACAAAAGTAGCTGATGGCAGATTGGCCTATGGGTTTGACTTCATTGACCCCTGCTACATTGGTTCCTTTCAGAGGACCTGGGATTATACAAAATTAAGGAAAATAGACCTAAAGAGATAGTCTGGCACTCTTTGAAGTGTGATGTGACAAATGTTGAGCTGTATTTTGGTGCTATTGTTTCTTCATGTGTGACCTTGGGTCATTCGTGTGTATCTCCAATGTTAATCCCTCAAAACAGCACAAAGAAAAGTGACGTTTCCAGAGAATTTGCCATTGGAAGTCTTTGCCACTTAACTTAGTACTACTATAATGTCACAAGAAAGCCATGGAGCTATTTTGCTGCCCACAAGAATCCTCTGGGAAGATTAACTTCCCAGTATCCTGGCCACATCACCTTTCTGATTCTATTGCATCAGAATTCCCATCCTGATGCATGATTATGGAAGGATGACTTTCCAAGCTCCCTCAGGTTGTGGGTAGAATGTACTTCCTTGAAGCTGTAATCCTCATAGCAGCTGGCTTCCACAAGGCCA
The DNA here is from genome assembly GCF_002776525.5 of Piliocolobus tephrosceles. NCBI lineage: Eukaryota > Metazoa > Chordata > Mammalia > Primates > Cercopithecidae > Piliocolobus > Piliocolobus tephrosceles. The sequence continues at coordinate 6,879 of NW_022332257.1, read as the reverse complement.
GCAAGAGACTACCACTGTAGTGACACATCCGCACTTTTAGGAAAGCTGTGACCTACTTTGGACAGTTTACCTGGTTAGGTCAGGTCCACTCACAATTACCTCCCTCCCTACCTTTTTAAAGAAATAGAGATTTTTCATATGTCCCTTACCCCTATATAAATGCAAACTTCCCCACTATCCACATTTTGCGCCAGTATTACAGTCTGAATGTTATGTTTTTCCAAAATTCATGTCTAATCTTAACTCCCAATGTGATGGTATTAGGAGGTGAGGCCTTGGAGAAGTGATTAGATTATGAGTTCTCTGCCCTGATGAATAGCATTAGTGCTCCCAGGAAGAGTGTGAAGGGACTAACCTAGTTTCTTTCTTCTGGGTGAGGATGCACCAAAAAGATACCCTGAGTGGAGCAGAGAACAGTGTGGCCCATGATACTAAAAATATTTACTATGTGTTCCTTTACAGAAAAAGTTTGCTGACCCACTGTGTATGTTATAAATAAAGTTTTGGTGCCACAAAAGAAATAGCACTTGAATGTAAAGTTTTCTTTTTAATTCTCAGCAAGGCAAGTTCCTTCTATAGAAGGATGCGCCCTTACAGATGGAGCAATGGTGAGTGCACACTTGGACGAGGGAGGGGAAGGGGTTCTTATCCCTGATGCATGTGGCCCTTGCTGCTGTGTCCTTCCCCTATTGGCTAGGGTTAGACCACACAGGCTAAACTAATTCTGACTGGCTAATTTAAAGAGAATGATGGGTGAGTGGTTTGGCAGGAAAAATGGTTATGGCAGAGTAGGTAATCAGAATGAGTCAGGTTGGAGCAGGTAATCAAAAAAGGTTGCTTTACGAGGAAGTTAACTTTAAAAGTAGCAGGCAAATAATTGAACATACTGACATTAAATCTTTGAAGAGAAACTTAAAACTCATATCTAATACTTCCTTCCTCTTGCATTTTGCTTACAGTTCCTTGTCTTCAAACTTCTTTAACATATCTTGGCTTAGTTGTTCTGCTTGATTTTCCAAAAGAAGAAGCATCTCTGGATAAGGTGGAGGACATTTAAGGGAGGTTTTAGTAAGTGCTGTTTGTATGAGCCTCTGCACCAATCCATGGATGCATGGCATGACACAACAACCAATAAGAATAAGTACACCCATTATGGCTTATTGAACCACTTTTCTAGTCATTCCATAAAGGAGTCATTTACCCCTGAGTTGCTGGCTAACTTATGGAACAGAGCAGTCAGACCTTGTAATGCCTTTGTGATACTTCTATAAGGGTGGTGTTGTTTGGGATGAAGGTACAACATTGAGTTTTAATTATGAAGCAAACTCCTCCTCTTTCTGCTAATGTCATGTCTAAGGCTATTCTATTTTCCCAGGCCATCTGGATAGTAGCCCCTAATTGCTCAGCTATTCTTTAATAGCATCTCTAATTTAGTTAATAAATTGCTGTTGGTTTTAATAGATGTAATTTATCCAATCTACATTTTTATTAATTGTCACTCACCAAAATATTGACTCAAATCCTGCAGCTATTTGATTTTGGGCTTTAAATTGAAACCAGCTACCATGAAGCCCACACCCAGTCGACTGGAGAACCACCCTAGTGGAAAGGGGACAATCTGGGCCTCTGGCCTGCCACGCACACAAGCATAACATTTCCTTTTTTAACGTGCAAATGTAATATTTGATCCATTCCAACCAGGCATTTGCATCTTGGTATCCTGTCTCAACTGCCAAAGTTTCTTTCAAGTCTTTAACTTCAATGACAGCTATCTTAGTCTTGTGGTTAAATGGAGGAGGCACAATTGTTCCATTGTGAGAGATTTGGAAGAAGGCTTAGAGAAAGATAGAGGTGGCGGGGGATCAAGGAAACACATTTCAAATAATCCAATAGGGTTTGTCCTTGAAACCTCAGCCCCCATACCATAAAACCCGCTTAAAGAATGGAATTGGCTTAGAAAAGGGGAAGAACTTTGAGGGTTTGAGATAAAAATCTGTATAGAATTAAACTGGTTTAGCTGACAGTTAGTGGGGAGGGCTGTTCCTCTAGAAAAATGAATGTATGGTTTTTAGGAAATTTCAAAAACCGGTTGGGGCAGTCCATTCTTTCTGTTGGTCCACAGAACGTTGGACCAATTACAGCATACAAGCTCTATACTGGGGAGCAAGACTTCTGGTTTAACACTGGGGTCTTTATTGAAATCTCCCTGGATTAAATGGCCCCAATTCACTAATGCTCAGTCTGATGAGAGCTAGGAGGGACAGATACTTTTCTGAAGTGGAGAGCTGACTTTGACTTGGCAAGTCCCCACAGGGTCTAACAAGGCAAGCATCAAATGCAATAGTTTGGGGCAAAATGGACTTGGTTATGTTAATAACTAAACGGTCAGTAGTTGAGCAAGGAAAGAAGAAAGAGTAATAGAATACACGAAAGAGAGTTAAAAATTCTTCTTATAGTTTGGTAGGGTTTTTCCCTGGGACTATGGCCCACGAGTCTGGAGAGGATGGCACTTTCTTGACTCGGGTGTGGTAAGTCCATCCTCTCTTTGCTGTCCAGGTTGTGATTTCAGTAGTTCTGAAGTATCTAAGTTGCCTGGATTCCTTCCCCCAAGGGGTAATCTTTTTATAGTTTATTAGTTGTTTTGTTTAATAAACTAAGCAACTATCTGTAACCTGTTTGGCCAAGGCATAAACTCCTATGCACCCATAAACTCTGAGAATTGCATCATACATGACCTGGGGCTGCAGTGGGTCCCTTGATATAGTTGTGGCAAGATTTCTCTCATATGAGGTTTAGACGACATTTCTCTCTGGTCTAGCAATACCCATTTATTTTCCTTCTGAATTCACTTTAGGACCTATCTTTATTAATTTTTCTTTTTCAGTGGAAGAGAAAATGGGGATTATGGTAGGAGGTGGAAAATAGGGAGTGAATTGGAAAATAGGCATTTTTGAGAAAAGGGCAGCCTGTTTGGCTATCTGATCTGCTAGGTTATTTCCTTGACTTTCAAAAGAAAGGCTTTTCTGGTGTCCAGGAACATGGACAATAGCTGTTTCTTCTGCCAACTGAAGGTTATTTAATGCTTGGGTGACTAGCTCCTTGTGAACAAGGTCTTGACATTTACTATTAATAAGACCTCATTCAGGGCAAATTTTTCCAAATGTATGAGCCACTCCAAGGCATAATTATAATCCATATAGATGGTTCCTTCCTGGTTCCTAAGTACTTTAAGGCTTGGCTGAGTGCAAACAGCTCACACAATGAGCAGACCTACTGTTGGACAATTTTCCTGATCCTATTTCTACAAGAGTTTCTCCATCAATTACTGAATACTCCTTGTGTCTTTTTCTTTCAATCACCTGGAAGAAACCATCTATGAATAAATGTCGTCCAGTCTGGAAGGGAGTTTCTCCTAGGTCTGGTTGAACCTTTGTATGACAATCAATTAAATCCAACATGTGTGTTCCCTCCTTAGATCTGGATTATCTGTTAGAAAACCTGTGGGCTGAATGAATTTTCAGTGGTCAATGTTAAATCATCTTTTCTAACAGAATGACCTCATACTTTAAGATTCTTGAGTCAGTAAGCCATCTTCCTGGTCTCTGGTTTAAGATAGTTCTAAGTGGATGAGGCATGCTTACTGCCAATTTTCCTCCAAAGGTTAACTTTCGGCTTTTCTCGACTAATATTGCTGTAGCCATGGGGGACTCGATGCATTAAGGCCAGCCACAAGTGAATGGGTCTACGATCTTTGATAGGAAGGCTACGGACTGCCAGCAGCTTCCTTGTTCTTGAGTCAGCACTCCTAAAGCTACTCCACTGTCCACATTAACAAAAAGGTGGAATGGCTTTTCTAGGGAAGGAAAGGCTAAAACAGGGACAGTTATGAGCCATTCCTTCAGCTCTTCAACTTGATCAACTTCCTCAGAAGTCCACAGGAGACGGTGAGGCTTCTCCTGGGCAAGTTTTCAATATAACAGTTTACTCTGCAGTGCGTATGAATCAGTCTATAAGTGGCAGTATGCAACTAACCCTAAAAATTTCCTGAGTTTTGGTTTAGTTTGAGGCAAGGGTAGGGACACGATTCCCTCTGTTCATTCAGGCCCTATTCTGTGCTTGTCTGCACTTACTAAGTGGCATAAGTATGTAATTTCAGGCTCTATATACTGAAGCTTTCTTTTTGAGACTTGTAGCCCCTCAAACTGCAGATGGTTAAGAATATGTGTAGAGAAGTCGGTTACCTTCTCCATATCTTCACCAGATATAAGAAGGTCATCCACATGCTGCAGAAGGCATATTTGTTCTGGGACGACAAGTTTTTCTATTACTTGTTCTAAAATGTGGCCAAAAAGATTGGGGAGTCTGTGAACCCTTGGGGCAAGACTGTCCATCGATATTGTTGTTTCCACACTGAGGAGGGATCCTCCACTCAAAAGCGAATATATCTGAGCTATATTCAGCCAGAGGACATGCGCAAAATGCATGCTTCAAATCTTTTACGGTAAACCATTGATGACTATATGGAATCTTGCTGAGAATGGTGTAAGGATTGGGGACAATGAGGTGGGTAGTCTGGACTATTTGGTTGAGAGCTCTAAGGTCCTGGACTAGCTGGTATGTCCCATCTGATTTCTTTACTGGCAGTATTGGGGTGTTATAAGGGGACATACAGTGCTCGAGACCCCATCTTTAATAAGGCCTTCTATTAGAGGCTTCAACCCTATCCTACCTCCTAGGGGAATAGGGTATTGCTTCCTTCTCACTACTTCTCTAGGGATTTTTAACTTGATGTGGATCACAGGGACTCTGAGTTCCCCTAAGTTCCCTTCTTTGGACCAGACATTAGATTAATATATTTTTCATCTGCAGTGGTGAGTAGGTTTAATGAGGTGAGGGATCCTCTTGGGCTGACTTTGAGACCTATGCCCAGCTTTAACATTAAATTCTTCCCCATTAAATTAGTTTCTGCTTCAAGGATTAACAGGAACTGAAAATGAGCTGAGAGATCCTGGTATCTAACTTCTGTGCTTTCTAAAATTTTTGCTCTAAATCATTCCCCTTTTACCCCAGAGACTAAAAGTTCCTCTGAGGAGGAGACAACATTAGATGAAGGGGAAACAGAGGAGCAAGCAGCCCCTGAGTAGACTAAAAAGGTGATAAGCTCATGTTGAGGTCCCACTTCTAAATTTACCAAGGAATTCCTGGTGGGACTCAAGATAAAAGAGACAGGACCCCTAACCCCCCTATTCTTCCTTGAAAGTCATGAGTGGAAGGACTTCTTTATCCTTTCTTAGTTCAGGACATCCTCTCTTGAAGCAGCCTCTTCTTCCACATCTATAGTACCTGTCTTGTCCTTCCTCCTCCTTTGTTCTGGGAATCTTTATCCCTGCTCCCCCATACTCTTTAGGGGGCCTGGTAGATGAGGGCCTTGGTCCTCTGGATGGAGGCTGGGGTCCTTTAAAGCATAATTCAGACCCTTTATGGTTTCTGGCTCCCTGGGAACTCTGCTAGAAGTACATGGGTTTGGAGTCATCTGTTGGAAGGTGGATAACGTAAGTTTTGCCTTTTGTTCCTGTTTTTCCTTTGTCCCTTCTCACATATACTTTCTGAGAAGCTCACTTAGGGGACGGTCTTCCCAATTGTCTATCTTTTGTAACTTTTTTGAAATGTCTGGCCAACTTTTAGTGACAAATTGGAGTTTCAACGTTCCTTGCCCAAGGGGATCATCCAAATTGAGGCCTGCATATTGCCTCATTTACTCCCTCACTCTGTCCAGGAATCTCATAGGCCCTTCATCCTTTCCCTGTTATATATCAAATGCTTCAGAAAGATTTTGGGGTACTGATTCCCAAATTCCTTTGATTTTCATCTTCCTTATGTCCTGCATATTTTCCCAGTGATCTGTATTGTTATTTTCCCACCGGGGTTCTTGTGTGGGGTCTTTCTAGTCCACCGTGGGAAAGTTTTCACCAGAAGGGTGAGTGGGAGGTCACTCATGATTTGGCTTTCTGTCTGTGCTTGGTGTATAGGAATGCTTGTGATTTTTGTACATTGATTTCATTTTCTGAGACTTTGCTGAAGTTGCTTATCAGCTTAAGGAGATTTTGGGCTAAGAGGTTGGGGTTTTTTAAATATACAATCATGTCATCTGCAAACAGAGAAAATTTGACTTCTTCTTCTCCTATTTGAATACCCTTTATTTCTTGCTTGATTGCCCTGGCCAGACTTTCCAGTACTATGTTGAATAGGAGTGGTGAGAGAGGGCATCCCTGTCCTGTGCCAGTTTTCAAAGGGAATGCTTCCAGTTTTAGTCCATTCAGTGTGATATTGGTTGTGGTTTGTCATAAACTGTTATTATTTTGAGATCTGTTCCATCAATATCTAGTTTATTGAGAGTTTTTATCATGAAGGGCTGTTTAATTTTGTCAAAGACCTTTTCTGTGTCTGTTGAGATAATCATGCGGCTTTTGTCATTGCTTCTGTTTATATGCTTGATTTCGTTTATTGATTTGCATATGTTGAACCAGCCTTGCATCCCAGGGATTAAGCCAACTTGATCATGATGGATAGGTTTTTTGATGTGCTGCTGGATTCGGTTTGCCAGTATTTTATTGAAGATTTTCATGTCGATGTTCATCAGGGATATTGGTCTAAAATTCTCTTTTTTTTTTTTGTTGAGTCTCTGATGGTCTTTGATATCAGGATAATGCTGGCCTCATAAAATGAGTTAGGGAGGATTCCCTCTTTTTCTATTGATTGGAATGGTTTCAGAAGGAATGGTCCCAGTTCCTCTTTGTACCTCTATTAGAATTCAGTTGTGAATCCTTCTGATCCTGGACTTTTTTTGGTTTGTACGCTTTTTTTTTTTTTTTTTTTTTT
>NW_022332256.1:0-2438 GCF_002776525.5 Piliocolobus tephrosceles | reverse complement strand
TTCAGCTTACAGAGTGACACCTTTCTTTTGATTCAACAGGTTAGAAACAGTCTTTGTATAAAATCTGGTAAGGTACATTTCTGAACCCAGTGAGGCCTACAGGTAAAACAGAGTATTGCGGGGGCGGAGCAAGATGGCCAAATAGGAACAGCTCCAGTCTCCATCTCCCAGCGTGAATGACACAGAAGACAGGTGATTTCTGCATTTTCAACTGAGGTACTGGGGTCATCTCACTCAGGAGTGCTGGACAATCAGTGCTGGTCAGCTGCTGCAGCCTGACCAGTGAGACCTGAAGCAGGGCGAGGCATCGCCTCACCTGGGAAGTGCAAGGGGGAAGGGAGTCCCTTTTCCTAGCCAGGGGAACTGAGACACACAACACCTGGAAAATCGGGTAACTCCCACCCCAATACTGCGCTGTAAGCACACCGGCACACCAGGAGAATATATCCCATACCTGGCCAGGAGGGTCCCACGCCCACGGAGCCTCCCTCCTTGCTAACACAGCAGTCTACGGCAATCTAACGGCAGGGCAGCAGCGAGGCTGGGGGAGGGGCGCCCGCCATCGCTGAGGCTTAAGTAGGTAAACAAAGGCGCTGGGAAGCTCGAACTGGGTGGAGCTCACAGCAGCTTAAGGAAACCTGCCTGTCTCTGTAGACTCTGCCTCTGGGGACAGGGCTCAACTAAAAAATAACAGGGAAAGCAGCAGAGGCCTGTGCAGATGTGAACGACTGTGTCTGACAGCTTTGAAGAGAGCAGTGGATCTCCCAACACGGAGGTTGAGATCTGAGAAGGGGCAGTCTGCCTGCTCAACTGGGTCACTGACCCGTGAGTAGCCTAACTGGGAAACATCCCCCACTAGGGGTAGTCTAACACCCCACACCTTACAGGGTGGAGTACACCCCTGAGAGGAAGCTTCCAAAGCAAGAATCAGACAGGTGCACTCACTGTTCAGCAATATTCTATCTTCTGCAACCTCTGCTGTTGATACCCAGACAAACAGGGTCTGGAGTGGACCTCAAGCAATCTCCAACAGAACTATAGCTAAGGGTCCTGACTGTCAGAAGGAAAACTATCAAACAGGAAGGACACCTATACCAAAACCACATCAGTATGTCACCAAAATCAAAGACCAGAGACAGATAAAACCACAAAGATGGGGAAAAAGCAGGGCAGAAAAGCTGGAAATTCAAAAAATAAGAGAGCATCTCCCCCTGCAAAGGAGCACAGCCCAACGCCAGCAACGGATCAAAGTTGGTCAGAGAAAAACTTTGACGAGATGAGAGAAGGCTTCAGTACATCAAACCTCTCAGAGCTAAAGGAGGAATTACATACCCAGCGCAAAGAAACTACAAATCTTGAAAAAAGGGTGGAAGAATTGACAGCTAGACTAATTAATGCAGAGAAGGTCATAAACGAAATGACAGAGATGAAAACCATGACATGAGAAATAAGTGACAAATGCACAAGCTTCAGTAACCGACTCAATCAACTGGAAGAAAGAGTATCAGCGATGGAGGATCAAATGAATGAAATGAAACGAGAAGAGAAAGCAAAAGAAAAAAGAAGAAAAAGAAATGAACAAAGCCTGCAAGAAGTATGGGATTATGTAAAAAGACCAAATCTACGTCTGATTGGGGTGCCTGAAAGTGAGGGAGAAAATGGAACCAAATTGGAAAACACTCTTCAGGATATCATCCAGGAGAACTTCCCCAACCTAGCAGGACAGGCCAACATTCAAATTCAGGAAATACAGAGAACGCCACAAAGATACTCCACCAGAAGAGCAACTCCAAGACACATAATTGCCAGATTCACCAAAGTTGAAATGGAGGAAAAAATCTTAAGGGCAGCCAGAGAGAAAGGTCGGGTTACCCACAAAGGGAAGCCCATCAGACTAACAGCAGATCTCTCGGCAGAAACTCTCCAAGCCAGAAGAGAGTGGGGGCCAATATTCAACCTTCTTAAAGAAAAGAATTTTAAACGCAGAATTTCATATTCAGCCAAACTAAGCTCCATAAGTGAAGGAGAAATAAAATGCTTTACAGATAGGCAAATGCTTAGAGATTTTGTCACCACCAGGCTTGCCTTACAAGAGACCCTGAAGGAAGCCCTCAACATGGAAAGGAACAACCGGTACCAGCCATTGCAAAAACATGCCAAAATGTAAAGACCATCGAGGCTAGGAAGAAACTGCATCAACTAATGAGCAAAATCACCAGTTAATATCATAATGGCAGGATCAAGTTCACACATAACAATATTAACCTCAAATGTAAATGGATTAATGTTCCAATTAAAAGACACAGACTGGCAAACTGGATAAAGAGTCAAGACCCATCAGTCTGCTGTCTTCAGGAGACCCATCTCACATGCAGAGACATACATAGGCTCAAAATAAAGGGATGGAGGAAGATCTACCAAGCAAATGGAGAACAAAA
>NW_022332254.1:0-3229 GCF_002776525.5 Piliocolobus tephrosceles | reverse complement strand
TAACTGTGCTCTTTTGACCTCCCATGGATCATGAATGATCTTAATGGTACCTACAATGGTCAATTCTTTCCAGAAGGTTTTCAATTCCCTTTTTCTAGATCCATTAAATAAATCACCATCTATGGCAGCTAAAGGCTTATGAAATGAATTTCTTAAATAAGAAGACTTGAAAATTGAAATTACTTTTTGATCCAGAATGGATGTTGTGTTAATAGGCATGAAATCAACATTAAGCTCTTTGCACACCTCCGTGAGAGTTCTTGGGTAACCAGATACATTATTTGAAAGGAATCTTATTTTTTGAGCAGTAGGTCTCAACGTTGTGCTTAAAACAATCGAACCATGCTCTAAACAGATTCCCTGTCATTCAGGCTTTGTTGTTCCATTTCAAGAGCATAGCAGAGTAGATTTAACATATGTATTACAGGGCCTAGGAGTTTCAGAATAGCAAATGAACACTGGCTTCAATTTCAAGTCACCCACTGCATTAGTCCCTAACTATAGAGTCAGCTTATCCCTTGAAGCTTTGAAGCCAAGCATTGAATTCTTCTCTTTTAGTCCTAGGTGGTATATTTTTAAGTATAAGTCTGTTTTGTCTGCATTGAAAATCTATTGCTTTGTGTAGCTACCTTCATCGATGATCTTAGCTAGATCATCTGTGTAACTTGCTGAAGCCTCTACATTAGCACTTACTTCATCATCTTGTACTTTAATGTTACAGAGATGACTTCTTTCCTTACACCTCATGAAGCAGCCTCTGCTAGCTTCTAAGTTTCTTCTTCAGCTTTCTCACCTCTGAACTTTTATAGAAGTGAAGAGAATTAGAGTCTTGTTCTGAATTGGCTTTGGCTCAAGGGGATGTTGTGGCTGCTTTGACCTTTATATCCAGTTCCCTGAGACTTTCTCCATAACAGCAATAAGGAATCGCCACACTGTCTTCCACAATGGTTGAACTAATTTACACTCCTACTAACAGTGTAAACACTTTTTGTCCACAGCCTTGCCAGCATCTGGGATTTTTTGAATTTTTAATAATATCTATTCTGACTGGTATGAGATGGCATCTCATTTTGATTTTGATTTACATTTCTGTAATGAGTGATGTGGAATGCTTTTTCACATGCTAGCTGACTGCATATATGTAATAAAAGATGTGTGTCATCTTTGAGAGGTGTATGTTCATGGCCTTTTGCCCATATTTTAATGGGGTTGTTTGGTTTTGTTTGTTAATTTGTTTCTAATAGATTCTGGATATCAGACTTTTGTTTGATGTATAGTTTGTGATTTTTTTCTTCCCATTCTGTAGGTTGTCTGTTTATTCTAATGATATATTTTGCTGTGCAGAATCTTTTTAATTAGGTCTCATTTATCAATTGTTGTTTTTGTTGTAATTGCTTTTGGAGATTTTATCATGAAATACTTGTCAGGGTCCCATGTGCACAATAGCATTTTCTAAGTTTTCCTCTAGGGTTTTTTACAGTTTTTAGTTTTGCATTTAAGTCTTTAACCTATTCTAAGTTGATTTTTGTATGTAGTGAAAGAAAGGGGTCCAGTTTGAATTTTCTGCATATATTTGGCTAGCCAGTCATCCCAGCACCATGTATTGAATATGAAGTCATTTTCCCATTGCTTGCTTTTGCTGACTTTGTCAAAGATCAGAGGATTGTAAGTGTGCAGCGTTATTTCTGGGTTCCCTAACCTGTTTCATTGGTCTATGTGTCTGTTTTTGTACCAGTACCATGCTGTTTGGGTTATTGTAGTCTTGTAGCATAGTTTGAAGTTGAGTAGCTTGATGATTCTGTTGTCCTCTGTGCTTAGTGTTAATTTGGCTATTTTGGCTCTTTTTTGGTTTCATGTGATTTATTTCTGTATTTCATTTTTTTGAGATGGTGTCTTGCACTGTCACACAGACCACAGGCTGTAGTCTAGTGACACAATGAGGCTCAAGCAATCCTCCCACTTCAGACTCTGAAGCAGATGGGACTAAAGGTGCAAGCTACCACACTCAACTATTTTTTTTTTATTTATTTTGTAGATAATGAGTTTCACCATGCTGCCAAGGCTAGTCCCAAACTCCTGAGCTGAAGCTATCCTCTTACTTTGGCTTCCCAAAGTGTTGGAATTACAGGTGTGAACCACCACGCCTAGCATTATATGAATTTTAGAATCTTTTTTTTTTTCTAATTCTATGAAAAATGTCATTGGTCATTTGATAGGAATAGCATTAAGTCTGTAAACGGTTTTCAGCACTACGGCCAAATTCCAGTAGAATGTAGTTGTGAATCAGTCTGATCCAGAGTTTTTTCTTCTTGATAGGCTTTTTTTTTTTTTTTTTTGACTGATTTAATTTTGGAACTCATTATTGGCTCATTCAGGGATTCAGTTTATTCCTGGTTGCATCTTGGGAGGGTGTATGTTTCCAGGAATATATCCATTTCTTCAAGGTTTTCTAGTTTGTGTGCATAGAATTGTTCGTGATAGCGTCTGAGGGTTTTTATATTTATGTAGAGTTGGTGGTAATGTCCCTTTTGTCATTTATGACTGTGTTTCTTTGGATTTTTTTTCTTTATTAGTCTCACTAGCAGTCTATCAATCTTTATTTTTAAGAACCAACTTGGACAGGCGTGATGGGTCATGCTTGTCACTGGCTGGGAACAGTGGCTCATTCCTTTAATCCTAGCACTTTGGGAGGCTGAGGAGGGTGGATCACCTGAGGTCAGGAGTTTGCGACCAGCCTGGCCAACGTGGTGACACCTTGTCTCTACTAAAAATAGAAAAAAATTAGCGGGGCGTGGTGGTGGGCACCTGTAATCCCAGCTACTCAGGAGGCTGAGGCAGGAGAATCGCTTGAACTTGGGAGAGAGAGGTTGTGGTGAGCCAAGATTGCTCCATTGTACTCCAGTCTGGGCAACAAGAGCGAAACTCCCTCTCTCAAAAAAAAGAACCAACTCTTGGTTTCATTGATCTTTGTGTGACTTTTCATTTCTTAATTTTGTTGAGTTCAGTCCTGATTTTGGCTATTTCTTTTCTTCCGCTAGCTTTGGGGTTGGTTTGCTCTTTTTTTCCCCCAGGTTTCCTAGATATAATGTTAGATTGCTAATTTGAGATCTTTCTAACTTTTTGATGTGGACTTTTAGTGCCATAAACTTTCCTGTTAACACTGCTTTAGCTGTGTTCCAGAGATTCTGCTATGTTGCATCTTTCTTTTCATTAGTTCAATTCTTTTTTA
>NW_022332253.1:0-1081 GCF_002776525.5 Piliocolobus tephrosceles | reverse complement strand
TTATGGAAAACAGTATGGCAATTCCTCAAGGATCTAGAACTAGATGTTCCAAATGAAGACTTGGAATCAACCCAAATGTCTATCTGTGACAGACTGGATTAAGAAAATGTGGCAAATGTACACCGTGGAATACTCTGCAGCCATAAAAAAGGATGAGTTTGCGTCCTTTGTAGGGACATGGATGCAGCTGGAAATCATCATTCTTAGCAAACTCTCACAAGAACAGAAAACCAAACACCACATGTTGTCACTCATAGGTGGGAACTGAACAATGAGTTCACTTGGACTCGGGAAGGGGAACATCACATACTGGGGCCTATCATGCAGAGGGAGGAGGGGGGAGGGATTGCATTGGGGAGTTATACCTGATATAAATGATGAATCGATGGGTGCTGACGAGTTGATGGTTGCAGCACACCAACATGGCACAAGTATACATATGTAACAAACCTGCAGGTTATGCACATGTACCCTAGAACTTAAATTATAATAAAAAAAAAAAAAAAAGAAGATTTCTGGTAGACTGTTTTGTGATGGGTGAATTCAACTCGCAAATTTAAGTCTTTCGTTTCATTGAGGAGTTTGCTAACACAGGTTTTGTGGAATATTCAATGGGATATTTGGCAATGGATAGAGGCCAATGTTGAAAAGGAATTATCTTCAGGTAAAAACTGGAGAGAAAGTTTCTAATAACTCTTTTGTGATGTGTGCATTCATCTCATAGTGGTAGGGCTTCCTGTTGAGAGAGTACTTTGTCATCATTGTTTTTGTGGTATGTGCGAAGGGATATTTGGGAGCACATGATAGCCGATGGTGGAAAAGAAAATATCCTGAGATAAAAACTAGAAAGAAGGTTTCTGAGAAATTTATTTGTGATGGCTGAATTCATCACACAGAGTTACAATTTTTTTTTTTTTTTAGCAGTTTTGTAGCACTGTTTTTATGGAAAATGCAAAGGGATATTCAGATACTCTTGAAGACCTACAGTGAAAAAGGAAATAATTTCTTATAAATACTAGGGACAAACTTTTTGGGAAACGGATTTGTGATGTGTGTATTCATCTCAAAGTGTTTAAACTTG
>NW_022332251.1:0-1080 GCF_002776525.5 Piliocolobus tephrosceles | reverse complement strand
GTGTTTTAGACATGAAGTCCTTGCCCATGCCTATGTCCTGAATGGTATTACCTAGGATTTCTTCCAGGGTTTTTATGGTTTTAGGTCTAACATTTAAGTCTCTATTCCATCTTGAATTAATTATTCTATAAGGAGTAAGGAAAGGATCCAGTTTCAGCTTTCTACTTATGGCTAGCCAATTTTCCCAGCAACATTTATTAAATGGGAATCCTTTCCCCATTTCTTGTTTTTGACAGATTTCTCAAAGATCAGATGGCTGTAGATGTGTGGTATTATTTCTGAAGGCTCTGTTCTGTTCCATTGGTCTATATCTCTGTTTTGGTACCAGTACCATGCTGTTTTGGTTACTGTAGCCTTGTAGTATAGTTTGAAGTCGTCAGGTCACATGATGCCTCCAGCTTTGTTCTTTTGACTTAGGATTGTCTTGGCAATGCGGGATCTTTCTTGGTTCCATATGAACTTTAAAGCAGTTTTTTTCAATTCTGTGAAGAAAGTCATTGATAGCTTAATGCGGATGGCATTGAATCTATAAATTACCTTGGGCAGTATGGCCATTTTCACAATATTGATTCTTCCTGTCCATGAGCATGGTATGTTCTTCCATTTGTTTGTGTCCTCTTTTATTTCACTGAGCAGTGGTTTGTAGTTCTCCTTGAAGAGGTCCTTTACATCCCTTGTAAGTTGGATTCCTAGGTATTTTATTCTCTTTGAAGCTATTGTGAGTGGGAGTTCATTCCTGATTTGGCTCTCTGTTTGTCTGTTACCCGTGTATAAGAATGCTTGTGATTTTTGCACATTGATTTTGTATCCTGAGAATTTGCTGAAGTTTCTTATCAGCTTAAGGAGATTTTGCACTGAGACAATGGGGTTTTCTAAATATACAATCATGTCATCTGCAAACAGGGACAATTTGACTTCTTCTTTTCCTAATGGAATACGCTTCATTTCTTTCTCTTGCCTGATTGCCCTAGTCAGAACTTCCAACACTATGTTGAATAGGAGTGGTGAGAGAGGGCATCCCTGTCTTGTGCCAGTTTTCAAAGGGAATTTTTCCAGTTTTTGCCCATTCAGTATGATATT
>NW_022332250.1:0-13011 GCF_002776525.5 Piliocolobus tephrosceles | reverse complement strand
AACCAGGTCTTGTTTTTGTTCTACCCCAGGTAGCGACAGTGCCCAGGGATCTGAGGAGTCTCTCACAGCTTATGGAGGTGAGATTCTGGGGGTCTGAAGTGGGTGGAGGGTGGGGCAGATTGTACAGGACTGGGTTGTGGGGATTTTTTGATTTGGAATTTTTGAGTGTGTGGTGGGCTGTTCAGAGTGTCATCACTTACTGTGACTGACCTGAATTTGTTCATGACTGTTTTCTTCTGTAGCCTGAGACAGCTGCTTTGTGTGCGACTGAGATGCAGGATTTCTTCACGCCTCCCCTTTGTGTCTTAAGGGCCTCTGAATCTCTCTGTGTCCCTGTTAGCATAATGTGAGGAGACAAACACTCCACTTCCGTGTCTACCATGACCCCCTTCCTCACACTGACCTGTGTGCCTTCCCTGTTCTCCTACTTTTCTATTAAAAATAAGAACCTGAGCAGAGCACGGCAGCTCACGCCTATAATCCCAGCACTTTGGGAGGCCGAGGCAGGCAGAGCGAGACTCCGTCTCAAAATAAATAAATAAAAATTAAAAAAAAAATAAAAATAAAAATAAAAAAAGAAGTATTTACACTTCAATAATGAAAGACAACCCAATCACAAAATGGGCAAAGGACTTGCATAGGCACTTCCTCAAAGAAGATACATAAACAGGCAATAACACTGGAAAACATACTCAACACCACCAGCCATTTCAGAAATGCAAATCATACCACAATGGCATGGTTACAAAAATAACTTTTTTAGGCCAAGTGCAGGTTCTCACAACTGTAATCCCAGCACTTTGGGAGGCCGAGGCAAGTGGATCGCCTGAGGCTGGGAGGTCAAGACCTGCCTGACCAACATGGAGAAACCCCATCTCTACTAAAAATATAAAATTAGCCAGGTGTGTTGGTGCATGCCTGTAATCGCAGCTACTCTGGAGGCTGAGGCAGGAGAATCACTTGAACCCAGACGGCAGAGGTTGCAGTGAGCCAACATCATACCATTGCACTCCACCCTGGACAAGACCAAAACTCCATCTCAGAAAAAATATATATATGAAAAATAACTTTTTTAAGAAAACAAAAACAACAGTCAACAAAAATGTGGAGAACTTACAACCCTCATACCACCGTGTCTGGAGTTGGTGGGTTCTTGTTCTCATTGGCCTCAAGAGTGAAGCCGTGGACACTTACACTGACATTACAGCTCAAAAAATGTCACACAGACTCCAACAGTAAACAGCATATTTTCTGTGAAGAGCAAATAGAACAAATCTTCCACAACGTGGAAAAGGACCCCCCCCCAAAAAAAAAAACCAACCTTTCACAAAGTGATTAGGAATCCTAGTGGGCTGTGCCACTATTTTAGGCAGCCTGCTTTTATTCCCTTATCTGACCCCACCCACATGCTGCTGATTGGTCCATTTTACAGAGAGTTGATTGGCCCATTTTATAGAGAGCGGATTGGCCCATTTTACAGAGAGCTGATTGGTCCATTTTGAGAGGGTGCTGATCGGGGTATTTACAAACCTTGAGCTAGACACAGTGCTGATTGGTGCATTCACAATCCTTTAGCTAGACAGAAAACTTCTACAAGTCCCTACTAGATTAACTAGACACAGAGCACAGATTGTTGTATTTACAAACCTTGTGCTAGACACAGACTGCTGATTGGTGCATTTACAATCCTTTAGCTAGACACAAAAGTTCTCCAACTAGATTAGCTAGACACAGAGCACTGATTGGTACCTTTACAAACCTTGAGCTAGACACAGGGTGCTGATAGGTGCGTTTACAAACCTTGAGCTAGACACAAAGTGCTGACTGGTGTATTTGCAAACCTTTAGCTGGACATAAAAGTTCTCCAAGTCCCCACTAGATTAGCTAGACACCGAGCACTCATTGGTGCGTTTACAAACCTCGAGCTAGACACAGGGTGCTGATTGGTGCATTTACAATCCTTTAGCTAGACACAAAAGTTTTCTAAGTCCCCACTAGATTAGCTAGACACAGAGCACTGATTGGTGCCTTTACAAACCTTGAGCTAGACACAGGGTGCTGACTGGTGCATTTACAATCCTTTAGCTGGACATAAAAGTTCTCCAAGGAACCCAGCTGGCTTCACCTCTCAGTGGCACTGGCACGAAGGGACTTTGCGGCACCTAGCCCAGGGCACTCCGGCAGCAGAGAGGGAGCTCATCCCCCAATCAAACCCAGCAGGCAGCAGCCTGCCGCATCTGAGGAGTGAAGGGCCCGCTGAGCCTACGCCCACCGGGAACCTGCGGAGCTGACGCCCACCCGCAACCCTCGCCGGCCCGTGAGCGCTGCGGGCAGCCCCGGCTTCCGCCAGCGCCTCTCCGTCCACACCTCCCCGCAAGCAGAGGGAGCCGGTTCCGGCCTCGGCCAGCTCCAGAGAGGGCCCCCCACAGCGCGGCGGCGGGCTGTAGGGCTCCTGGAGCGCGGCCAGAGCGGAGGGACGCAGAGGCGAGCTAAGCGCCAAGAGCGAGCGAGGGCTGCTAGCACGCTGTCACCTCTCACCACTATATTTTATAGAAATATAAAATAGCCAGCTGAGATTCTTACTTGGTGGAAGCAGTCTTCTTGGGAAATCCACTAAGCCCAAGGTGGTGGGGATGGGAAGCAGAAATTTTTAAAGTAATTAATAAGTATAATTGTATTAGAAAATGTATTAACGTAATAAATTATCTCAGCTTTTTTAGTGAAAATAAATGCTCTAACTTTGTTCATCTTTTTAAAAATTGTGTAAGTTGTGCTGCATATTGATGACATGCTGGGAGTCCCAGCTACTCTGGAGACTGAGGCAGGAGGATCCCTTAAGCCCAGAAGTTGGAGGCCAGCCTAGAGCAATATGGCAAGCCTCTCTTCTTAAATTTTTAAAAATAAATTGCATAGGTTATTCTAGATCTTTTATGTTTTCATATAAATTTGTACATCAGTTCATAAATTTCTATCAAAAAGCCTCCTAGAATTTTGTTTGGTATTTTTTTGAATCTCTGGATCAATTTGGAGAATATCACATTGTAACAATGTTGAGCCTTGCTCTCCCTGAACAGGAAATGTATTTCCTTGGGTCCTCTATACACTTTCCACAGTGTTTCTTGGTTTCTAGGGTCTTGGATTTCAGAGATCTTAACCATTTTTTTTTTTTTTTTGTAAGATTTATTCCTAAATATTTTATGTTTCTGGTTCTAGTGTACTTAGGAGAAAATTTTTCATTTTTTTCATCGTTTATATATAATAATACATTTGGAGTGTGGTGTTGGGTTTTCTTTTTTGTTTGTTGTTTGGTTGGTTGGTTGATTTTGGTTTTGATTTTAAATTAACCATGTAGACTGAGATAGTCTTGGTGATATTTTGTTAAAGATCTTTGTATCATTAGTCTTAAATGAAATTAGCCTGTAATTTTCTTTCTTTCCTTTTTCATGCTTTTCTTTTTCAATTTTGTTGTTTTAATTTTCAATAAATTGGTCAATTTTCATTGAAATTGATTTTAAAATTCATAATATTCTGTTACTATTATTTTAATGACTGTAGGATCTGCGGTGATAATACATTTTTCATTCCTGATGTTGGTGACTTTTGTTCTCTCTTTTTATCTTCATAAGTCTAAATAGAGCCTTGTCAATTTAAGAACAACAAAAAAGTTTTGCCTTTGTTAGTTTTCTCTACTGCTGTCTATTTTCTGTTTATTTGATTTCTTCTCTTATATTTATTATTTTCTTCCTTTACTTAACTTTGGGATTATTGTGTTCTTTTGTTTCTAGTTTCCTAGGATGGAACTGGTTTTAGGTCTTTCCTCCTGTCTAATTTAAGCATTTAATGCTTCACGTTTCCCTCAGAGCACTGCTTGAGCTTCATTCCATATGTTTTGAGGTGTTGTTTTGCTGATTATTCAATTCAAAATATCTTCTGCTCTGGTAATTTTGTCTTTGGCTCTTAATTTACGTAGAAATTAATTTACATAGAAATG
Source organism: Piliocolobus tephrosceles (assembly GCF_002776525.5). NCBI lineage: Eukaryota > Metazoa > Chordata > Mammalia > Primates > Cercopithecidae > Piliocolobus > Piliocolobus tephrosceles. Next base: position 9,020 of record NW_022332250.1, on the reverse strand, counting down.
TAAGAAATTACATAGAAATACGTTGTTTCATTCCACATAATAGGATTTCCAAAACATCTTTGTATTAATTTCTAATTTAATGCTATTGTAGTCAGAGAATACACTTTGATGACTATTATGCTGTTACTGTTTTCCAGCTCTGTATATTGCCCTGGAGCTACACAATGAATGTACCTCGTGTACCAGGGGGAATGGGGGTTTATTCTTCCATTCCTAGAAGTAATGGTACATAAATGAAAAGTAAATCAGGATGGTTAAAATTCTGTCTCTCCTGTCACTGTGTTTAATTCTATCAGTTGCAGAGAGTGGTGATAAGTCTACTGATGGTGGAAATAGAGAGGCAGTCCTTCTTTACCCATATCTGACCTCAAAGCATCTGGGAGGACAGAGCCTAAGAGACTTTTCCGTTTCCCCAGATGAACCACGTGCCAGGGAGGCCTTCTCTGAGCCCTGGGAAGCCTAGGGGTAAGAGTGTCTTTCCAGGGAATTGTACAAACAAAAATAGCGTCCATGCACCCACAGTGTCCATAGAGAGAGGTTGAGGCGGCCAAGCTCCCGCCCGAGGCACCCGGTCGCTGGGACGATGAAGATGTTGGCTTCCTTAGTCTAAGCAACTGTCCAGGCTGTGAACAAGAGGAAGCTGCAGCCCACCCAGGCCGCCCTCACCCTGACACCTTCGGTAGTAAACAAGATAAAACAACTTCTTAAAAATAAGCCTGAGCATGTAGCTGTAAAAGTTTGTGTCCGAACCAGGGGATACAATAGCCTTTCTTATACTCTAGAATATACAAAGACAAAAGGAGATTCTGATGAAGTTATTCAAGTTGGAGTCAAAGTATTCATTGAAAAGAAAGCAAAGCTAACACTTTTAGGAACAGAAATGGACTATGTGGAAGACAAATTACCCAGTGGGTTTCAAACGTGAAAGGAACTTGTGGCTGTGGAGAAAGCTTTAGTATTTGAAATCTCAGGACTCTTCTGGCCATAGGCTCCAGGAAAGCTCGTGGAAGCCTTGGGGCTCACTGAAGAAATCATGTGACTGTCACGTGCTTAATGTGTGGGTGCCTTGTTAGGAAAATAAAGTGATGCATTTTGAAAATTAAGCCAGTGTGTTAGATTCCAGAAGAAATGATACTATGATACTTGCATTCTCTGTAGGGGACAGAAAATGAGAAGCCATCATTCTCTTTGGATCATTTAGGTCTCTTGCATTCTTGTTTTAGAACCAGTTTCATTAAAGTTGCCTTCCTGGGCACCTGTTTATCCATTTCCTGAACATGTGCACTCCTTAGATCTCTATTGAATGGCTTGAACATGCATCTCCCTCAGCATTTCTCCCAGCCAGATCAGTGACTCCTAAAATGAGAGACAAGACATCCTGACTGCTGGTAGTAACATGATGTTGCATTATTTTTCCACCCAAACTTAACATAGCATTTTTACATTTTTATCAAACATTCATTGTCAGATGCCTTATTGCATACCTTTTAATGGTATGGGGCAAAGATTTTCTTGAACTATAGTACAGATTAGTTCTGTGTGATGGTATCAAAAGGTGAGAAAGATACCGTCCACCCATTTTTTAATCGATTTCTTTTGCCACCCTATATGTCTGCTCAGAGATGGGATCTCAAGCTGACTTTGATTCTTTTAGTTGAGGAGTCTCTTAAAGCCATCTAGCCCACCTCCAGCAATTCCCTATGTGAGGAGGCAAAACCCCAGGGAAGCCAAAGGGCCCTTGTCCACCCAACTCCACAGACAGGGGGAGAGTGGGGACTCTACCCCCATTTCCCCTTTCTTGCAGGTGACACATATGCTGTACATCCTGAGGCAGACAGTGAAGGCAAATGGTCTGAATTCTTTATCTGGTCAACATTTTGACAGAATTTCTTTATAATTTGATGGAGATCATATTACTTTTATTTTATTTTATTTTGCGTGGGAGGAATATTTTAAAACCCTTTTATGTGAATTACCATCTTGTTTCTTTAAATGTTTGTTTCAATTCTTGTTTCAATGTTTCTTTGCAACAATGGTTTGTAGCAGAGAACACATTGTAGCAACCCAGAAGTATGCTTTTGGAATGGGGTGAAGGAGAACACGGGGATCTTTTCTTAAAATTCCCAGTATGCATACACTTTCTGGTTTCTCAGTCTGGTTGCTAAAGTTCTTAAACAATATTTTAACCTAACATTTTTATCATCTTTTCTTTAAAAGTGTTCCTTTTGTCATTTAGTTACTGCTTTTCCTGGGTTTGACATATTTAGTGTTCTATGAGATGACATATATGCTTTTTTTGAAAGCTAATTCTCATGAATTCAAGTAGCTGAGTTCCTTTATGTTTCTTTTAATCACTAAAGTAGCCAGAACAAAAGGCACCAAAACCTAGAGCAGTAGTTTTATGTAAATACCCATGAGTTTGTATCATTAATATAATTGTTGATCCACTTATAATTTGTAAAATACTGTATGTATAGATTGAGTTGTCAATTTTAAAAATGTAGCCTCTTTGTGATCATAAACAAATTTAGAAATAAAATAAAACTGATAGACAATTAGCAAGATTAACCAAGAAAAGAAGAGAGAAGATCCAAATAAGCTCAATTGGAAACAAAACAGAAGATATTACAACCAGTACCACAGAAATACGAAATATCATCCAAGGCTACTAAGAACACCTTTATTCACATAAACTAGAAAACCTAGACGACATGGATAAATTCCTGAAAATATACAACCCTCCTAACTTAAACCAGGAAGAAATGGAAACCCTGAACAGACCAACAACAAGCAGTGAGATTGAAATGGTTATTTAAAAAGTTATCCAAAAAAAAAGTCCAGGACCAGACAGATTCACAGTTGAATTCTATCAGACATTCAAAGAAATGGTACCAATCCCACTGACACTATTCTGAAAGATAGAGAAGGGGGAAATCCTCTCTAAATCATTCTATGAAACCAGTATCACCCTAATACCAAAACCAAGAAAAGACATCAAAGAAAAACTACAGACCAATATCCCTAATGAACATAGATGCAAAAATCCTCAAAAAATACTAGCTAACAGAATCCAACAGCATATCAAAATGATAATCCACTATGATCAAGTGGGTTTCCTACCAGAGATGCAGGGATGGTTTAACATATGCAAATCAATAAATGTAATAAACCACATAAACAGTATTAAAAACAAAAATCACACGATCATCTCAATAGATGCAGAAAAACCATTTCACAAATACCAGCACCACTTTATGATTAAAACCCTTAGCAAAATCAGCATAGAAGGGACATACCTTAAGGAAATAAAAGACAGGTATGACAAACCCACAGCCAACATTACACTGAACGGAGAAATGTTGAAAACATTCCCGCTGAGAACTGGAACAAGTCAAGGATTCCCACTTTCACCACTTCCGTTCAGCATAGTACTGGAAGTCCTAGGCAGAGCAATCAGACAAGAGAAAGAAATAAAGGGCATCTAAATTGATAATGAGAAAGTCAAACCATCATTGTTTGTTGACGACATGATTGAATACCTAGAAAACCCTAAGGACTCATCCAAAAAGCTCCTAGAATGGGCAAACGAATTCAGCACAGTTTCAGGAAACAAAATTAATGCACATGAATTAATGGCTCTGCTATATACCAACAGCGACCAAGCTGAGAATCAAGTCAAGAGCTGAACCCCTTTTAAAATAGCTGCACAAAAAATAATGAAATACTTACGAATATACCTAACCAAGGAGGTGAAATACTTCTACAAGGAAAATACAAAACACTGCTGAAACTAATGATAGATGATACAGACAAATGGAAACACATCCCATGCTCATGGATGGGTAGACTCAATATTGTGAAAATGACCATACTGTGAAAAGCAATCTAAAAATTCAATGCAATCCCTATCAAAAAACCACCATCATTCTTCAAAGAACTAGAAAAACTAATCCTAAAATTCATATGGAACCAAAAAAGACCACGCATAGCCAAAGCAATACTAACCAAAAAGAACAAATGTGGAGCCATTACATTAAGCGACCTCAAACTATACTACAAGGCTGCAGTCACCAAAACAGCATGGTCCTGTTATAAAAATAGGTATACAGACTAATAGAACTGAATAGAGAACCCAGAAATAAAGCCAAATACTTATGGTCAACTGATCTTCAACAAAGCAAAAAAAAAACATAAACTGGGGAAAGGACACTCTATTCAACAAATGGTGTAGGGATAATTGGTAAGCCACATATAGAAGAATGAAACTAGATCCTCATCTGTCACCCGTTACAAAAATCAACTCAAGGTGGATCAAAGACTTAAATCTAAGACATGAAACCATAAAAATTTTTAAAAGATGACATTTAAAAAAAAAAAAAAAAACCCTTCTAGACAATGGGTTAGGCAAAGACTTCATGACCAGGAGCCCAAAAACAAATGCAACAAAAACAAAGATAAATAGATGGGACTTAATTAAACTAAAAGCCTCTGCACAACAAAGAGATAATCAGCAGAGTAAACAGAAAACCCATAGAGTGAAAGAAAACCTTCACAATCTACACATCCAAAAAAGGACTAATATACAGAATCTACAAAGAATTCAAACAAATCAGCAAGAACAAAACAGTCCCATCAAAAAATGTGCTAAGGACATGAATAGAAAATTCTCAAAAGAAATATGCAAATGGCCAAGAAACATATGCAAAAATGCTCAACATCACTAATGATCAGAGAAATGCAAATCAAAACCACAATGCAATAACACCTCACTCCTGCAAGAATGACCATAATCAAAATGTCAACAAGTAATAGATGTTGGCATGGTTGTGGTGAAAAGGGAACACTTTTACACTGCTAGTGGGAATGTAAACTAGTACAACTATGGAAAACAGTATGGAGATTCCTTAAATAACTAAAAGTAGATCTATTTGATCCAGCAATCCCACTATCGGGTATATCTACCCAGAGGAAAAGAAGTCATTATACGAAGGAAATACCTGCATACACATGTTAACAACAGCACAATTTGCAATTGCAAAAATATGGAACCAGCCCAAATGCCCATCAATCAATGAGTGGATAAAGAAAATGTAGTATATATATACCATGGAATACTACTAAGCCATAAAGAGGAATGAAATAATGGCATTAGCAGCAACCTCAATGGAAACGGAGACGATTATTCTAAGTGAAGTAACTCAAGAATGGAAAACCAAACATGGTATGTCCTCACCCATAAGTGGGAGCTAAACTATGAGGATGCAAAGGCATAAGAATGATAAAATGAACTTTGGGGAATCAGGGAAACAAGGGGTAGGGGGGTAAGGGAAAAAAGTGTACACACTGGGTACAGTGTATGCTGCTCGAGTGATGATGAGTGCACCAAAATCTCAGAAATCAACACTAAATAACTTATTCATGTAACCAAACACTACCTGTTCCCCCAAAAACCTATTGAAATAAAAAAATTTAAAAAACAAAGCAACCCTACCTCCCAAAAAAGAGAAATACAGAAGGCCAAAATAGGTGGGGAGAAATACCATGTTCAAAGATTGAAGTATTCAGTATTGTTAAGGTACAAAGTCTCCCAAAATTGATCTGTAGATTAAATGCAATTCCAATCAAAATCCTGGCAGGTCTGGACCTAAAAGTTTAAAAAATAAAAAATAAAATTAAATCCTGGGATCGTTCCAAGATGGCTGAATAGGAACAGCTCCGGACTGTAGCTCCCAGCATGATCAATGCAGAAGACGGGTGATTTCTGCATTTCCAACTGAGGTACCTGGTTCATCTCACTGGGACTGGTTGGACAGTGGGTGCAGCCCACGGAGGGTGAGCCTAAGCAGAGTGGGGCATCACTTCACCCAGGAAGCGCGAGGGGTCGGGGGATTTCCCTTTCCTAGTCAAGGGAAGCCATGACAGACAGTACCTGGAAAATCGGGACACCCACCCTAATACTGTGCTTTTCCAACAGTCTTAGCAAATGACACACCATGAGATTATCTCCCACGCTGGACTCAGCGGGTCCCATGCCCATGGAGCCTTGCTCACTGCTAGCGCAACAGTCCAAGATGGAACTGCAAGGCGGCAGCCTGGGCTGGGGGAGGGGCATCTGCCATTGCTGAGGCTTGAGTAGATAAACAAAGCAGCCAGGAAATTAGAACTGGGTGGAGCTCAATGAGGCCTGCCTGCCTGCCTCTGTAGACTCCACCTCTGGGAGCAGGGCATAGCTGAACAAAAGGCAGCAGAAACTTCTGCAGACTTAAATGTCCCTGTCTGACAGCTCTGAAGAACAGTGGTTCTCCCAGTACGGAGTTTAAGCTCTGAGAACGGACAGACTGCCTCCTCAAATAGGTCCCTGACACACGTGTAACCTAACTGGAGATACCTGCCAGTAGGGGCTGACTGACACCTCACACAGGGGGGTACCCCTCTGGGAAAGATCAGGCAGCAATATTTGCTGTTCTGCAGCCTCCACTGGTGACACCCAGGCAAACAGGGTCTGGAGTGAACCTTCAGCAAACTCCAACAGACCTGCAGCTGAGGGTCCTGACTGTTAGAAGGAAAACTAACAAACAGAAATGTATAGCATCAACATGAACAAAAAGGACATCCACACCAAAACCCCATCTGTAGGTCACCATCATCAAAGACCAAAGATGATGAGGAGAAACCAGAGCAGAAAATTCTAAAAACCAGAGCGCCTCTTCTCCTCCAAAGGATCTCAGCTCCTTGCCAGCAATGGAACAAAACTAGATGGAGAATGACTTCAATGAGTTGACAGAAGTAGGCTTCAGAAGGTCAGTAATAACAAACTTCTCCAAGCTCAAGTAGGATGTTTGAACCCATTGCAAGGAAGCTAAAAACCTTGAAAAAAGATTAAACGAATGGCTAACTAGAATAAACAGTGTAGAGAACACCTTAAACGACCTGATGGAGCTGAAAACCATGGCACAAGAACTACGTGATGTATGCACAAGCTTCAGTAGCCAATTCGATCAAGTGGAAGAAGGGGTATCAGTGATTGAAGATCAAATGAATGAAATGAAGGGATAAGAGAAGTTTAGAGAAAAAAGAAAAAAAAGAAATAAACAAAGACTCCAAGAAATATGGGACGATGTGAAAAGACGAAATCTACGTTTGATTGATGTACCTGAAAGTGATGAGGAGAATGGAACCAAGTTGGAAAACACCCTTCGGGATGTTATCCAGGAGAACTTCCCCTACTTAGTAAAGCAGACCAACATGCAAATTCAGGAAATATAGAGAACACCACAAAGATACTCCTCCAGAAGAGCAACCCTAAGACATAATTGTCAGATTCACTAAGGTGGAAATGAAGTAAAAAATGTTAAGGGCAGCCAGAGAGAAAGGCTGGGATACCCACAAAGGGAAGCCATCAGACTAACAGCGGATCTGTCAGCAGAAACTCTACAAGCCAGAAGAGAGTAGGGACCAATATTCAACATTCTTATTGATTGATTGATTGATTGAGATGGAGCCTTGCTCTGTCGCCTAGGCTGGAGTGCAGCGCCTCAATCTTGGCTCACTGCAACCTCCATCTCCACGGTTAAAGCAATTCTCTTCCTCAGCCTCCCAAGTATCTGGGATTACAGGCACCAGTCACCAGGCCTGGTTAATTTTTGTATTTTTAGTAGAAACAGGGTTTCACCATCTAGGCCATGTGAGTGTTGAACTCCTGACCTCATGATCCACCCACCTCGGCCTCCCAAAGTGCTGAGATTACAGGCATGAGCCACCATGCCCAGTCTCAAAATTCTTAAAGAAAAGAATTTTCAACCGAGAATTTCATATCCAGCCAAACTAAGCTTCATAAGGGAAGGAGAAATAAAATCCTTTACAGACAAGCAAATGCTGAGAGATTTTATCACCACTAGGCCTGCCTTACCAGAGCTCCTGAAGGAAGCACTAAACATGGAAAGGAACAACAGGTACTAGCCACTGCAAAAGCATGCCAAATTGTAAAGACCGTTGATACTAGGAAGAAACTGCATCAACTAATGGGCAAAATAACCAGATAACCGCATAATGACAGGATCAGATTCACACATAACAATATCAACCTTAAATGTAAATGGGCTAAATGCCCCAATTAAAAGACATAGACTGGCAAATTGAATAAAGAGTCAAGACCCATCAGTGTGCTGTATTTGGGAGACATATTTCATGTGCAGAGACACACATAGGCTCAAAATAAAGGGATGGAGGAAGACTACCAAACAACTGGAAAATTTAAAAAAAGCAGCAATTGCGATCCTAGTCTCTGATAAACAGACTTTAAACCAACAAAGATCAAAAAAGACAAAGAAGGCCGTTACATAATGGTAAAGTGATCAATTCAACAAGAGGAGCTAACTATCCTAAATATATATGCACCCAATACAAGAGCACTCAGATTCATAAGGCAAGTCCTTAGAGACCTACAAAGAGACTTAGACTCCCACACAGTAATAATGGGAAACTTTAACACCTCACTGTCGATATTAGACAGAGCAACAAGACAGAAGGTTAACAAGGATATCCAGGACTTGAACTCAGCTCTGCACCAAGCACACCTAATAGACATCTACAGAACTCTCTACCCCAAATCAACAGAATATACATTCTTCTGAGCACCACATCGCACTTATTCCAAAATTAACCACATAGTTGGAAGTAAAGCACCGTCAGCAAATGTAAAAGAACAGAAATCACAACAAATTGTCTCTCAGACCACAGTGCAATCAAATTAGAACTCAGGATTAAGAAACTCACTCAAAACTGCACAACTCTGTGGAAACTGAATAACCTGCTCCTGAATGACCACTGGGTACATAATGAAATGAAGGCAGAAATAAAGATGTGGTGGCAGGTGCCTGTAGTGTCTGCTACTCTGGGAGGCTGAGGCAGGAGAATGGGGTGAACCCGGGAGGTGGAGGTTGCAGTGAGCCGAAATCGCACTACTGCACTCCTACCTGGGTGACAGAGCAAGACTCAGTCTCAAAAAAAAAAAAAAAAAA
>NW_022332249.1:0-2959 GCF_002776525.5 Piliocolobus tephrosceles | reverse complement strand
TTGTTCCCCATGTTACTACTATTCAAGGAGACTAGCAAGCCATTTGGTGGCATTTATTTATTCTTGTAGGAACACTTTCTGTTCTTACAGATACTTATTGCAGATACTGGTTTGCCTTTCCTCCCTGCAGAGCCTCAGTTAGCACCACCATCCAGGGGCTCCCAGAGTGCCTAACATGTAGGCATACAGTTCCATGTAATGCAGCTTCTGACCAGGACAGCCGCTTAGAGCAAAGGATGAGCAGTAGTCCCACGACCATGAGATCCACTGGTTGTCTCATACACACCAGTCAGCGGAAGCTGCCTGATGGGATGGAAAGGTCTGTTGAATGTGCAGCTGAAGTACTAGTTGGGAGGCAATACTCTGTGAGCCTGGGGTTCCATCCATCAGGAATTAGAAACCTCTCTATGGCATTGTACCTCCAATAGGAAAAATACGTAGATCTTCATAGGAGATACATAGGGAATCAAGCGGCTGAATCAGGAGTGGCCCATGTACTAGCATTCTTAATGACTTACTGGGAAATTGTGTGCTTCTCATTCCTACAATTCCTGGCTTTTCAAGTTTAGAGGTTGTGATACCCAAAAGGCATACACTGTCACCAGTAGACACAACAATTCTTCTGAACTAACAGCTATGGCCATCACCTGGCACTTTAGATACCCATATCTAAGGAAGAGAAGGCCATGAAATGAGTCATCATTTTATCAGACCACTGAACAGGATTAGTAAAAGTAGATAGAGCAGTTCTTATGCAATAGGGGTAGTAGAAATAAGTGTGGAATACAGGTTATCCACTGATTACTTCTGGGTACTCTTTTGACCAATTGTGTTAGGTTGGTGCAAAAAAATGGCAGTTTTTGCCATTCCTTTAATGGTGAAAATTAAATAAATGGCATAAATAAAAATTAAATTAATGGCATTCATTACAGTAATGGCAAACACTGCAATTACTTTTGCTCCAATTTACTAACAATAAAAGAGTAAGGGCAGGAAACTAGGCTGAGAAGAATAGATTTACCAAGAACTCAGGTCCCTCAGGAATGAGGGTTCTGAACACAGCATTCTGAACACAGTATTCTCCCCACCAAGATAAGCAGATGTAATAGCTAAGGAGAATGGGAGTTTGAATGGATAGAGGAGGAAAGAGATGGGCAAAGTACAGTTGCAGCCCTGAAATGAGAAGCTAAAAGGAGAATGCAATTTTAGCCACGAGTTTTTATTGCCTCAATTTCCTCCCAGGAGTAGCTATTCCCCAAATGAATATGAATGAAGGGAATCTGTAGAGCACAGGGATGGATAAGGCAGACACAAAGAGAGAGAACTCAAGTTCTCCTTCAAGTAAGGACCTGCTTTTCTGAACTATGAAGAGTGTGGTCAACTGGCAACTTCCTACTGTTAACTTCAGGTGTGCTTTACCTTCTGAGTTCAGGTCATGTGCTCCTGCTAGTGACCTTAGTCAGTGACTGGGCAAGACCGTGACACAAGGTCTAGCAATGTCTGCTCACTGCAGAACTACTCTAATATTTGCCCTAGCCCCCACTGGGCTCAATGAGATTTTGTCATGTTTGCATCACAGGCTCTCAACATGACATGCCCAATCCTGTTTGTTCCTTTTACTTTCACAGATGTGATCCTCCATAAGCTTTCACCCTCCTAACTCCATCTTACTGTCATTTTCTGTAGGAGCCAACCAGCCCACTATTAAAAATAGGTATTTTTTAAATTTTCAGGAGGCAGTTAATGATTCAGAATAAGAGAATTTTGACTCTTAGGAAACTGTTCTTCCTGTTGCAATGTCACATACATCATGCCTTTGTTTAGTTTGGAAAAAAATGTAACATTTCTCTAAAATATATCTAAAATATATTCTCTAAAATACATTCTCTTAAATGCTCCCTACAACTTTTACAATTTAGGATGATGTGGTCTGTATCAGCATGGAAGCATTATGTTCTTTTCTTTTTTTAAAAAATTTTTATTATACTTTAAGTTGTAGGGCACATGTGCACAACATGCAGGTTTGTTACATATGTATACGTGTGCCATGTTGGTGTGCTGTACCCATTAACTTGTCATTTACATTAGGTATATCTCCTAATGCTATCCCTCCCCACTTTCCCTACCCCACGACAGACGCTGGTGTGTGATGTTCCCCTTCCTGTGTCCAGGTGTTCTTATTGTTCAATTCCCACTTGTGAGTCAGAACATGCGGTGTTTGATTTTTTGTCCTTGTGATAGTTTGCTGAGAATGATGGTTTCCAGCTGCATTCATGTCCCTACAATGGACATGAACTTATCCTTTTTTATGGCTGCATAGTATTCCATAGTGTATATGTGCCACATTTTCTTAATCCAGTCTGTCACTGATGGACAATTGGGTTGGTTCGAAGTCTTTGCTATTGTGAATAATGCCACAATAAACATACGTGTGCATCATCATTATATTCTTTTCCATTGTAAAGGTTATAATGTTTACATAATCTAGCTACCCAATAAGAACACAGAAAGTTCAGGTAAGCCAAGCAAGATGGGCAGCAGTGTCAATGCCCAAACATGTTCTCTTATTTTCTTTTCTCTGACCTTTAAAATAACTTCTTGAGAACATTTAAAGTAACTTTTTACATTCAAGCATGAGTTTTACTTATGGTTGATTCTGGGTTACCTCAGATGCTGAAAAAAAAATGAAAAAATATTTTTTAGTGGAAAGAACTCATGTTTTTAGTCAGAATCAACAAAGTTAAGTCCTGGATTTTATCTCCTCATCCAGCAAGTGACATTGGGAAAGATATTTAATCTCTTTGTTCCTTTACTTTCTAATGTATAAAATACAATAATTATGATACCTATCTCAAGTTTTTTCTCCAAGGCGTGATAAGATAACGAGGGTTTCTGGAACACAGAAATCAAATCAAGAAATAATAGTTTCCTGAAATTACAGTAGGCAAGTAGGGGCCAA
>NW_022332248.1:0-6849 GCF_002776525.5 Piliocolobus tephrosceles | reverse complement strand
TCCTTCACTGATGAAACTTAGTTTGGCTGGATATGAAATTCTGGGTTGAAAATTCTTTTCTTTAAGAACGTTGAATATTGGCTCCCACTCTCTTCTGGCTTGTAGAGTTTCTGTCGAGAGATCTGCTGTCATTGTGATGGGCTTCCCTTTGTGGGTTACCCGACCTTTCTCTCTGGCTGCCCTTAAGATTTTTTCCTTCATTTCAACTTTGGTGAATCTGGCAATTATGTGTCTTGCAGTTGCTCTTCTCGAGAATTATCTGTGTGGCGTTCTCTGTATTGCCTGAATTTGAATATTGGCCTGCCCTGCTAGGTTGGGGAAGTTCTCCTGGATGATATCCTGAAGAGTGTTTTCCAATTTGGTTCCATTTTCCCCCTCACTTTCAGGCACCCCAATCAGACGTAGATTTGGTCTTTTTGCATAATCCCATACTTCTTGCAGGCTTTGTTCATTTCTTTTTCTTCTTTTTTCTTTTGGTTTCTCTTCTCACTTCATTTCATTCATTTGATCCTCAATCGCTGATACTCTTTCTTCCAGTTGATCAAGTCGGTTACTGAAGATTGTGCATTTGTCATATATTTCTCGTGTCATGGTTTTCATCTCTGTCATTTCGTTTATGACCTTCTCTGCATTAATTATTCTAGCTGTCAATTCTTCCACTCTTTTTTGAAGATTTTTAGTTTCTTTGGGCTGAGTACGTAATTCCTCCTTTACCTCTGAGAGGTTTTATGGACTGAAGCCTTCCCTCATCTCGTCAAAGTCATTCTCTGACCAGCTTTGATCCGTTGCTGGCGATGGGCTGTCCTCCTTAGCAGGGGGAGATGCACTCTTATTTTTTGAATTTCCAGCTTTTCTGCCCTGCTTTTTCCCCATCTTTGTGGTTTTATCTGTCTCTGGTCTTTGATGATGGTGACGTACTGAAGGGGATTTGATATAGGTGTCCTTCCTGTTTGATAGTTTTCCTTCTGACAGTCAGGACTCTCAGCTATAGGGTGTTGGAGATTGCTTGAGGTGCACTCCAGACCCTGTTTGCCTGGGTATCAGCAGCAGAGGTTGCAAAAGATAGAATATTGCTGAGCAGCGAGTGCACCTGTCTGATTCTTGCTTTGGAATCTTCCTCTCAGGGGTGTACTCCACCCTGTGAAGTGTGGGGTGTCAGACTGCCCCTAGTGGGAGATGTCTCCCAGTTAGGCTACTCAGAGGTCAGAGACCCACTTGTGCAGGCGGTTTGCCTCTTCTCAGATCTCAACCTCCGTGTTGGGAGATCCACTGCTCTCCTCAAAGCTGTCAGACAGAGTCGTTCGCGTCTGCACAGGCCTCTGTTGCTTTGGCAGTGCCCTGTCCCCAGAGGTGGAGTCTACAGAGACAGGCAGGTTTCCTTGAGGTGCTGTGAGCTCCACCCAGTTCGAGCTTCCCAGCGGCTTTGTTTACCTACTTAAGCCTCAGCGATGGCGGGCTCCCCTCCCCCAGCCTCGCTGCTGCCTTGCGGTTAGATTGCCGCAGACTGCTGTGTTAGCAAGGAGGGAGGCTCCTTGGGCGTGGGACCCTCCCGGCCAGGTGTGGGATATATTCTCCTGGTGTGCCGGTGTGCTTACAGCACAGTATTGGGGTGGGAGTTACCCGATTTTCCAGGTGTTGTGTGTCTCAGTTCCCCTGGCTAGGAAAAGGGACTCCTTTCCCCCTTGCACTTCCCAGGCGAGGCGATGCCTCGCCCTGCTTCAGCTCTTGCTGGTCAGGCTGCAGCAGCTGACCTGCACGGATTGTCCAGCACTCCCTAGTGAGATGACCCCAGTACCTCAGTTGAAAATGCAGAAATCATCAGCCTTCGGTGTCACTCGAGTTGGGAGATGGAGACTGGAGCTGCTTCTATTCGGCCATCTTGCTCCGCCCCCCCCGGGAACAATATTTTTGCCCATTCTGTGAATGGATATTTGGGAGACCTTTGTGGCCGAAGGTGAAAAAGTGAGTATTTCAGGATAAAATTAGAAGGAAGTTATCTGACAAACCGTCCTGTGATGTGTGCATTCATCTCACAGAGTTCAACCTGTCTTTTCATTCAGCAGTTTGGAAACACTATTTTCATAGAATCTGTGAAGAGATATTTGGTAGCGCTTTCATTCAGCACTTTTGGTAACACTGCTGTTGTTCAATCTACGAATGGACGTTTTGGTGCTCTTTGAGGCAATAGAGAAAAAGTGAACATTCCAGGATAAAAACTAGAAGGAGGTTATCTCACAAACTGACTTGCGATTTGTACAATCACCTCACAGAGTTAAACATTGCTTTTCATTCAGCAGTTTGGAAACAGTGCTTTCTGGGATTCTCAGAGATTTTTGGGAGCGCTTTCAGACCTATGGTGAGAAAGGAAACATCTTCAGATAAAAACTAGAAAGAACCTTTTTCAAAAACTGCTTTGTAATGTGTACATTCTTCCCTTGTCATTGAGCAGTGTGGAATCACTGTGTAAAATCTACAAAGGGATATTTCAGAGCTCCTGGAATTCTCTGGTTAAAAGGGAAATATCCTCAGATATAAACTACAAAGAAGTGTCTGAGAAACTTCCTTGTGATATGTGCATTCATCTCACAGAGATAAACCTGCTTTACAATGCACGTTCATTTTGGAGACTCTGTCATTGAAAAAAATCACAATGGGACATTTTGGGGTGCATTGAAGCCTATGGTGAAGCAGGAACCATGTTCAGATGAAAAGTGGAAAGAAAATTTCTGAGATACTTCTTTGTGATGGGTGAATTCATCTGACAAAGTTAAACGTTTCTTCTTATTCAGCAGTTTGGTAACACTTTTTTTTAGGAATCTGCAAAAAAGATATTTGGGGGCACATTGAAGCCTATGGTGAAAAAGTAAATATCTTCAGATAAAAACTGGAGAGAAGCTTTCTGTGAAACTGCTTTGTGATGTGTGCATTCATCTCACAGTTATACCTTACTATTCATTGAGCAGTGTGGAAACACTGTTTGTGTAAAATCTACATAGGGATATTTCTGATTGTTTTGAAGCATAAGGTGAAGAAGGAAGTATCTTGAGATAAAAACTATAAAAGGATATTTCAGAGGGAATTTAGGCCTATGGTGTAAAAGAACATATTCTCAGATAAAAACTGGAGAGCACTTTTCTGATAAACTGCTCTTTCAATTTTGCATTCCTCTCACTCAGTAATGCCTTTCTTTAATTTAAGCAATGTGGAAACACTGTTTGTGTAAAATCTACAAAAGGACACTTTGGAGCACATTGAAGCCTAAGTTAAAGAACGAAGTTTCTTCAGATAAAAATTTAAGGGAGGCAGAGCAAGATGGCTGAATAGGAACAGCTCCAGTCTCCAAATCCCAGTGTGAGTGATACAGAACACCGGGGATTTCTGCATTTTCAACTGAGGTACTGGGGTCATCTCACTCGGGAATGTTGGACAATCGGTGCTGGTCAGCTGCTGCAGCCCCACCAGTGAGAGCAGAAGCAGAGCGAGATATCACCTCACCTGGGAAGCACAAGGGGGAAGGGAATCCATTTTCCAAGACAGGGGAACTAAGACACACAACACCTGGAAAATCGGGTAACTCTCACCCCAATACTGCACTTTAAGCAAACGGGCACACCAGGAGATTATACCCATCCCTGGCTGGGAGGGTCCCACGGCCACAGAGCCTCCCTCATTGCTAGCACAGCAGTCTGCCATCTAACCGAAAGGCAGCAGCGAAGCTGGGGGAGGGACGCCCGACATTGCTGAGGCTTCAGAGGGAAAAAAAGCCGCTGGGAAGCTCGAACTGGGTGGAGCTCACAGCACCTCAAGGAAACTTGCCTGTCTCTGTAGACTCCACCTCTGGGGACAGGGCACAGCTAAACAACAACAACAACAAAAAGCAGCAGAAACCTGCACAGATGTAAACGACTCTGTCTGACAGCTTTGAAGAGAGCAGTGGATCTCCCAACACGGAGGTTGAGATCTGAGAATGGACAGACTGCCTGCTCAAGTGGGTCCCTGACCCCTGAGTAGCCTAACTGGGAGACATCCCCACTAGGGGCAGTCTGACACCCCACACCTCACAGGGTGGAGTACACCCCTGAGACGAAGCTTCCAAAGTAAGAATCAGACAGGTACACTCGCTGTTCAGCAAAATTCTATCTTCTGCAAACTCTGCTGCTGATAGCCAGGCAAACAGGGTCTGGAGTGCACCTCAAGCAATCTCCAACAGACCTACAGCTGAGAGTCCTGACTATTAGAAGGAAAACTATCAAACAGAAAGAACACCTATACCAAAACCCCATCAGTGCGTCACCATCATCAAACTCCAGAGGCAGATAAAACCACAAACATGGGAAAGAAGCAGGGCAGAAAAGCTGGAAATTCAAAAAATAAGAGTGCATCTCCCCCTGCAAAGGAGCGCAGCTCATCGCCAGCAACGGACTAAAGCTGGTCAGAGAATGACTTTGACGAGATGAGAAAAGAAGGATTCAGTCCATCAAAATTCTCAGAGCTAAAGGAGGAATTACATACTCAGCGCAAAGAAACTAAAAATCTTCAAAAAAGAGTGGAAGAATTGATAGCTAGAATAATTAATGCAGAGAAGGTCATAAACTAAATGACAGAGATGAAAACCATGACACAAGAAATACGTGACAAATGCACAAGTTTCAGTAAACGACTCGATCAACTGGAAGAAAGAGTATCAGCGATAGAGGATCAAATGAAAGAAATGAAGCGAGAAGAGAAACCAAAAGAAAAAAGAAGAAAAAGAAATGAACAAAGCCTGCAAGAAGTATGGGATTATGCAAAAAGACCAAATCAACATCTAATTCGTGTACCTGAATGTGAGGGGGAAAATGGAACCAAGTTGGAAAACACTCTTGAGGATATCATCCAGGAGAACGTCCCCAACCTAGTAGAGCTGGCCAACACTCAAATTCAGGAAATAGAGAGAACACCACAAAGATAATTCTTGAGAAGAGCAACTGCAAGACACATAATTGCCAGATTCACCAAAGTTGAAATGAAGGAAAAAATCTTAAGGGCAGCCAGAGAGAAAGGTCGGGTTACCCACAAAGGGAAGCCCATCACACTGACAGCAGATCTCTCGACAGAAACTCTACAAGCCAGAAGAGAGTGGGGGCCAATATTCAGCATTCTAAAAGAAAAGAATTTTCAACCCAGAATTTCATATCCAGCCAAACTAAGTTTCATAAGTGAAAGAGAAATAAAATCCTTTACAGATAAGCAAATGCTTAGAGATTTTGTCACCACCAGGCCTGCCTTACAAGAGACCCTGAAGGAAGCCCTATACATGGAAAGGAACAACCGGTACCAGCCATTGCAAAAACATGCCAAAATCTAAAGACCATCGAGGCTAGGAAGAAACTGCATCAACTAACGAGCAAAATATCCAGTTAATATCATAACGGCAGGATCAAGTTCACACATAACAATATTAACCTTAAATGTAAATGGACTAAATGCTCCAATTAAAAGACGCAGACTGGCAAACTGGATAAAGAGTCAAGACCCATCAGTCTGCTGTATTCAGGAGACCCATCTCACATGCAGAGACATACATAGGCTCAAAATTAAGGGATGGAGGAAGATCTACCAAGCAAATGGAGAACAAAAAAAAGCAGGGGTTGCAATCCTAGTCTCTGATAAAACAGACTTTAAACCACCAAAGATCAAAAGAGACAAAAGAGGCCATTACATAATGGTAAAACGATCAATTCAATAGGAAGAGCTAACTATCCTAAATATATATGAACCCAATTCAGGAGCACCCAGATTCGTAAATCAAGTCCTTAGAGACTTACAAAGAGACTTAGACTCCCATACAATAATAATGGGAGACTTCAACACTCCACTGTCAACATTAGACAGATCAACAAGACAGAAACTTAACAAGGATATCCAGGAATTGTGTTCATCTCTGCACCAAGCGGACCTAATAGACATCTATAGAACTCTCCACCCCAAATCAACAGAATATACATTCTTCTCAGCACCACATCGCACTTATTCCAAAATTGACCACATAATTGGAAGTAAAGCACTCCTCAGCAAATGTAAAAGAACAGAAATTATAATCAACTGTCTCTCAGACCACAGTGCAATCAAACTAGAACTCAGGACTAAGAAACTCAATCAAAATCGCTCAACTACATGGAAACTGAACAACCAGCTCCTGAATGACTACTGGGTACATAACGAAATGAAGGCGGAAATAAAGATGTTCTTTGAAATCAATGAAAACAAAGATACAACACACCAGAACCACTGGGACACATTTAAAGCAGTGTGTAGAGGGAAATTTATAGCACTGAATGCCCACAAGAGAAAGCAGGAAAAATCTAAAATTGACACTCTAACATCACACTTAAAAGAACTGGAGAAGCAAGAGCAAAAACATTCAAAAGCTAGCTGAAGGCAAGAAATAAGTAAGATCAGAGCAGAACTGATGAGATAGCACACAAAGAACACTCCAAAAAATCAATGAATCTAGGAGTTGGTTTTTTGAAAAAATCCACAAAATTAACAGACTGCTAGCAAGACTAATAAAAAAGAAAAGAGAGAAGAATCAAATAGACGCAATAAAAAATGATATAGGGGATATCACCACCGATGCCACAGAAATACAAACTACCATCAGAGAATACTACAATCACCTCTACGCAAATAAATAGAAAATCTAGAAGAAATGGATAATTTCCTGGACACGTACACTCTTCCAAGACTAAACCAGGAAGAAGTTGAATCCCTGAATAGACCAATAGCAGGCTCTGAAATTGAGGCAACAATTAATAGCCTACCCACCAAAAAAAGCCCAGGACCAGATGGATTCACAGCTGAATTCTA
>NW_022332247.1:0-6675 GCF_002776525.5 Piliocolobus tephrosceles | reverse complement strand
ATTTTTCTTCTTTTTTCTTTTGGTTTCTCTTCTCGCTTCATTTCATTCATTTGATCCTCCATCGCAGATACTCTTTCTTCCAGTTGATCGAGTCGGTTACTGAAGCTTGTGCATTTGTCACGTATTTCTCGTGTCATGGTTTTCATCTCTGTCATTTCGTTTATGACCTTCTCTGCATTAATTAGTCTAGCTGTCAATTCTTCCGCTCTTTTTTCAAGATTTTTAGTTTCTTTGCGCTGGGTACGTAATTCCTCCTTTAGCTCTGAGAAGTTTGATGGACTGAAGCCTTCTCCTCTCATCTCATCAAAGTCATTCTCTGACCAGCTTTGATCCATTGCTGGCGATGGGCTGTGCTCCTTTGCAGGGGGAGATGCACTCTTATTTTTTGAATTTCCAGCTTTTCTGCCCTGCTTTTTCCCCATCTTTGTGGTTTTATCTGTCTCTAGTCTTTGATGATGGTGACGTACTGATGGGGTTTTGGTATAGGTGTCCTTCCTGTTTGGTAGTTTTCCTTCTGACAGTCAGGACCCTCAGCTATAGGTCTGTTGGAGATTGCTTGAGGTCCACTCCAGACCCTGTTTGTCTGGGTATCAGCAGCAGAGTTTGCCGAGGATAGAATTTTGCTGAACAGCGAGTGCACCTGTCTGATACTTGCTTTGGAAGCTTCCTCTCAGGGGTGTACTCCACCCTGTGAGGTGTGGGGTGTCAGACTACCCCTAGTGGGGGATGTCTCCCAGTTAGGCTGCTCAGGGGTCAGTGACCCACTTGAGCAGGCAGCCTGCCCCTTCTCAGATCTCAACCTCCGTGTTGGGAGATCCACTGCTCTCTTCAAAGCCTCAGACAGAGTCGTTCACATCTGCACAGGCCTCTGCTGCTTCCCCTGTTATTTTTTTTAGCTGTACCCTGTCCCCAGAGGCGGAGTCTACAGAGACAGGCAGGTTTCCTTGAGCTGCTGTGAGCTCCACCCAGTTCGAGCTTCCTAGCGGTTTTGTTTACCTACTTAAGCCTCAGTGATGGCGGGCGCCCCTCCCGCAGCCTCGCTGCTGTCTTGCAGTTAGATTGCTGCAGACTGCTGTGTTAGCAAGGAGGGAGGCTCCATGGGCGTGGGACTCTCCCGGCCAGGTATGGGATAAATTCTCCTTGTGTGCGGGGGTGCTTACAGCGCAGTATTGGGGTTGGAGTTACCTGATTTTCCAGGTGTTGTGTGTCTCAGTTCCCCTGGCTAGGAAAAGGGATTCCCTTCCCCCTTGCGCTTCCCAGGTGAGGCGATGCCTCGCCCTGCTTCAGCTCTCGCTGGTCAGGCTGTAGCAGCTGACGAGCACCGATTGTCTGGCACTCCCCAGTGAGATGACCCCAGTACCTCAGATGAAAATGCAGAAATCACCGGTCTTCTGTGTCGCTCGCGCTGAGAGATGGAGACTGAAGCTGTTCCTATTCAGCCATCTTGCTCCGCCCCCCCGAAGTTTTCTGATAAACTGCTTTGTGATGTAGGAATTCTTCTCACAAAGTTACACCACATTTTTCATTGAGAAGTTTCATAACACTGTTCTTTGAATCTGCATTGGCATATTTTTGAGTGCACAGAAGCTTATGGTGACAAAGAAAATATCCTCATATAAAACCTAGAAAGATTTCTGAGAAACAACTTTGTGATGTGTTAATTCTTCTCACAGAGTTACACTATTCTTTCCATGGTTCAGTTTTGTAGCACTGTTTTTGGGGAATCTGAGAAGGGATACCTTGGATCACATTGAAGCCTATGTTGACATAGTAAATATCCTCAGATAAAAAGTAGAAAGAAGCTTTCTGAGAAACTCCTTTGTGATGTGTGAACTCATCTAACAGAGTTACATGATTGTTTTATTGGAACAGTTTGCTAACACTGTTTTCGTGGAATCTGCATTAGGATATTTGGGAGCACATTGAAGGCGATGGTGGTAAAGAAAACATCCTCAGACACAAATCAAAAATAAGCTTTCTGAGAAACTGCTTTGTGATGTGTGAATTCATCTCACAGATTTACACCTTTCCTTTCATGTAGCCGTTTGCTAACGCTATTTTCATGGAATCCACAAAGGGATATTTGCAAGTGCATTGAGGCCTGTGGTGAAAAAGGATATATCCTCAGAAAAAGAAATAGAAAGAAACTTTCTGAGAAGCTGCTTTGTGAGGTGTGAATTCATCTTACATAGTTG
Organism: Piliocolobus tephrosceles; assembly: GCF_002776525.5. NCBI lineage: Eukaryota > Metazoa > Chordata > Mammalia > Primates > Cercopithecidae > Piliocolobus > Piliocolobus tephrosceles. The sequence continues at coordinate 4,480 of NW_022332247.1, read as the reverse complement.
TGCTTTGCCTTTCATTGAGCACTTTTTTAACACTTTTTTCATGGAATTTGCAATAGGATATTCTGGAGTGCATTGATGAATGTGGTGAAAAAGGGAATGTCCTCAGATAAAAACCACAAAGAAGCTTTCTGAGAAACAACTTTGTTATGTGTGAATTCATCTCACAGAGTTATACCATTCTTTTCATGGAGCAGTTTCGTAGCACTGTTTTTCAGGAATCTGAGAAGGGATAAATTGGATTGCATTGAAGCCTATGGTGTCAAAGGAAATATCCTTAGACAAAAACCAAAAAGAAGAGTTTTGAGAAATTGCTTTGTGATTCCTCATTTCATCTCACAGATTTACAGCTTTTTATTCATGGATCCGTTTGATAACACTTTTTTCATGGAATTTGTAATTTGATATTTGGGAACACTTTGAGGAATATTTTGAAAAAGGAAATATCCTCAAATAAAAACTAGAAAGAAACTTTCTGAGAAACAGCATTGTGATGTGTGAATTCAGCTCACAGAGTTACACCATTCATTTCATGGAGCAGTTTGGTAGCCCTGTTAAGGGGAGTTTGAGTAGGGACATTTTTGATCGCAATGAAGCCTATGTTGAAAAAGGAAATATCCTCAGATAAAAACTAGAAAGAAGCATTCTGATAAGCTGTTTTGTGATATGTGAGTTAATCTTACAGAGTTAGAGGATTCTTTTCTTGTACCAGTTTGCTATCAATCTTTTTGTGGAATCTGCAATAGGATTGTTGGGAGCACATTGAAGCCTATGGTGACAAGAAATATCTTCAGACAAAAACCAAAAACAATCTTTCTGAGAAACCAGATAGTGATGTGTGAATTAATCTCACAGATTTACTCCTCTCTTTTCATGGAGCAGTAAGCTAACATTATTTTCATGAAATATGCAATGGGATATTTGCAAGTGCATTGAGGCCTATGGTGTAAAAAGTATCCTCACATGAAAGAAGAAAGGAAAGATTCTTTCTGAGAAACTGTCTTGCAAAGTTTGAATTCATGTGACAGAGTTGCACTGTTCTTTTAATTGAGCAGTTTGCTAACTCTGTATTCTTGGAATCTGCAATGGGAGATTGCAGAGCACTATGAAGTTTAATTTGACAAAGGAAATATCCTCATATAAAAACTAGAAAGAAGCTTTCTGAGAAAGCACTTTGTGATGTGCTAATTCATCCCACAGAGTTACACGGTTCTTTTCATGGATCAGTTTGGTAGCACTGTTTATGGCGAATTTGAGAAGTGATATTTTGGATTCCATTGAAGCTTAGGGTAACAGAGGAAATATCCTCAGATAAAAACTAGAAAGAAGCTTTCTGAGAAACTTCCTTGTGATTAATTTATTCATCTCACAGAGTAACACCTTTCTTTTCATGGAGCAGTTTGCTAACACTGTTTTCACGGAATCTACAAAGGGATATTTGGCAGTGAGTTGAGACCTCTGGTGAAAAAGGAAGCATCGTCAGATAAAAATTAGATAGAAACTTTCTGAGAAACTGCTTTGTGATGTGTGAATTCATCTAACAGAGTTACACCAGTCCATTCATGGAACAGTTTGGTAGCACTGCTTTTGTTGAATCTGAGATGGGATATTTTGGATCACATTGAAGCATATGGTGACAAAGGAAATATCCTCAGATAAAAACTGGAAGAAAGCTTTCTGAGAAACTGCTTTGTAATGTGTGAATTCATCTAACAGTTACACCATTCTTTTCATGGAGGAGTTTGGTGGCACTGTTTTTGGGGAATCTGAGATGGGATATTTTGGATCACATTGAAGCCTATGGTGACAGAGAAAATATCCTCAGCCAAAAACTAACATGAAGCTTTCTGAGAAACTGCTTTGTGATGTGTAAATTCATCTCAGATTTACACCTTTCTTTTCATGGAGCAGTTTGCTAACCCTGTTTTCATGGAATATGCAAAGGGATATTCCCGAGTGTACTGAGGCCTATGGATTAAAAGGAAGTATCCTCAGATAAAAAGTAGAAAGAAGCTTTCTGAGAAACTGCTTTGTGATGTGTGAATTCAATTCACAGAGTTATACTGTTCTTTTCAGGGAGAAGATTGCTAACACCGTTTTTTTGGAATCTGCAATGGAATATTTCAGAGCACATTGAAACTTACTGTGAAAAAGGAAATATCCACAGACAAAAACTAGAAAGATACTTTCTGAGAAACTACTTTTTGATTTGTGAACTCATCTCAGAGAGTTATGTGATTGTTTTCTTGGATCAGTTTGATTGCACTGTTTTTAGGGAATCTGAGAAGGGAGATTTTGGATCTCATTGAAGCCTATGGTGACTAAGTAAATATAAGGAGATAAAAACTAGAAAGCGACTTTCTGAGAAAGTTCTTTGTGATGTATGAATTCTTCTCACAGAGTTACACTTTTATTTTCATGGAGCGGTTTGCTAACACTGTTTTCTTGAAATCTGCAATGAGATATTTCTTAGTGCCATGAAGCTTATGGTGACAAAGGAAATATCCTCAGTTAAAAACGAGAAAGAAACTTTCTGAGAAACTGCTTTCTGATGTGTGAATTCATCTTACAGATTTACACATGTATTTCGTGGAGCCGTTTGCTAGCACTCTCTTTGTGGAATCTGAGAAGTGATATTTTGGATCACTATGAAGACTACTGGGATGAAGGAAATATCCTCAGATAAAAACCAGAAAGAAGTTTTCTGAGAAACTGCTTTATGATGCTTGAATTGATCTCACAATGTTACACCACTCTCTCATGGAGAAGTTTGCTGGCTCTATTTTTGAGGAATCTAAGAAGTGATGTTTTTGATGTCATTGAATTCCATGGTGAATATTGAAATATCCACAGAAAAAACCTGGGAAGAAGCCTTCTCAGAAACTGCTTTGTGGTGGGTGAATTCACCTCACAGAGTTACACCATTGCTTTCATTGAGATTTTTGTTAAAACTATTTTCACAGAATATGCAATGAGATATATGGGAGTGCTTTGAGAACTGAAATATCCTCAGATAAAAATGAGAAAGAAGCTTTCTGAGAAACGGTTTTGTGATATGTGAATTCATCTCACAGTGTTACATCTTTCTCTTCATAAAGCACTTTGCTAACACTGTTTTCGTGGAATCTGCAAAGGGATATTCGTGAGCTTATTGAGGCCTGTGGATAAAAAGGAAATATCCTCAGATAAAAATTAGAAAGAGGCTTTCTGAGAAACTACTTTGCAATGTGTGAGTTTATCTCACAGAGTTACACTGCTCTCTTCATATAGCAATTTGCTAACACTGTTTACTTGGAATCCACTATGTGACATTTTGAAGCACCTTGAATCTGACAGTGACAAATGATATATCCTCAGAGAAAACCTAGAAAGAAGGTTTCTGAGAAACTGCTTTCTGATTTGTGAATTTATCTCACAGAGTTCCAGCTTTTTTTTTTTCATGAATCAGTTTGGTAGAACTGTTTTTGGGGAATCTGAGAAGGGATGCTTTGTATCACATTGATGCCTATGGTGACAAAGGAAATACCCTCAGATAAAAACTAGAAAGAAGCTTTCTGAGAGAGTTCTTTGTGATGTGTGAGTTCTTCTCACAGAGTTACACGTTTCTTTTCTTGGAGTAGTTTGCTAGCACTTTTTTCATGGAATCTGCCGAAGGATATTTGGGAGCACATTGAGGCCTATTGTGAAAAATTAAATATCTTCAGATATAAAATAGAAAGAAGTTTTATGAGAAATTGCTTTGTGATGTGTGAATTCATCTCACAGAGTTACACCAGTCTTTTATTGTGCAGTTTGATTACACTGTTTTCATGGAATCTGCAACAGGGTACTTGGGAGCGCATTGAAGCCTATGATGACAAAGGAAATATCCTCAGATAAAAAGCAGTAAGAAGGTGGCTACGAAACTGGTTTGTGATGTGTGAATTTATCTCACAGAGTTACACTGTTCATTTCATTGAGAAGTTTCCTAACACTTTTGTCATGGAATCTGCAATGGGATATTCCAGAGTGCATTGAGGAATACAGTGAAAGAGAAAATATCCTCAGAAAAAAACCAGAAGGAAGCTTTCTGAGAAACAACATTCTGATTTGGGAATTCATCTCACAGAGTTACACGATTCTTTTCATGGAGGAGTTTAGTAGCACTGTTTTGGGGGAATCTGAGAGGGAATATACTGGATCACATTGAAGCCTATGGTGACCAAGGAAATGTCCTCAGATTAAAACTAGAGAGAAGCTTTCTGAGAAACTACTTTGCAACGTGTGAATTCATCTTACCGTGTTACACCATTCTTTTCATTGAGCAGTTTGATAATACTCTTTTCGTGAAATCTGGGGTAGGATATTTGGGAGTGCATTGAGTCCTGTAGTAAAAAAGGAAAAATCCTCAGATAAAAACTAGAGAGAAGATTTCTGGGAAACTGCTTTGTGATGTCTGAATTCATCTTACAGAGTTACACTGTTCTTTTCATTGAGCAGTTTG
>NW_022332246.1:0-1345 GCF_002776525.5 Piliocolobus tephrosceles | reverse complement strand
CCCTCTCCCTCCTCCTCCCCCTCCTCTTTCTCTACCCCCTGTCCTTGCTCTCCTCTGGTGACTAAAGGTCTTCATTTCGGGGTTGCCCCTTGTACCCCAGGGCGCTTGGCCATAAACAGCGTCTGTCCCACATTAGATGTTCAAGTCTTAGGATTGTGGTTTAACCCGGTAGTGGAAATTGATTGAAACCTATAAATGCTTCTCTTTGGGGGTTTTGGTTTCAAATGCCCCTGGGGAGGCTGCTTTTTACTGCCCTGTATCCTGTAGCACCATCATTTAAATGGAACAGCACAGCGTGCACCACTGCCCCCCACCCCTGGACCAAGCAAGGCCCTTCCCAGCTCTCCATCTGCTGGGCTGAAGTCAGCCTTCCCAGCCGGGCCTTGATCAGAAGCCCCAACACCCCGGGAGCTGCCGCTCAGGGGAGGAGGGGAGGGAATTGGGGCCAGGGCGCGTTGGCCCCACAGAGCCTGGGTGTGACGTCCGGGTGGTGCCCTGGCCAGCTCCTGCAGCCGCCTGCCCCGGCCCCGTCTGAGATGCTGCCATGCTGAGGTTGGCCGGTTTTGCTTGCAGACATAGACGAGTGTGCAGACTCGGAGGCCTGCGGGGAGGCACGCTGCAAGAACCTGCCCGGCTCCTACTCCTGCCTCTGTGACAAGGGCTTTGCGTACAGCTCCCAGGAGAAGGCCTGTCGAGGTACCCACGCCACGCGGTCACCCTTGGGTTCTCTCCTCCTCTGATGCCCAAGCCCAGACACGGGTGCCAGTCACTGCCTGAGCCAGCGCAGTCGCTAACAACCGGGTGCTTCTGGTGAAAGAAAGTCTCTTTCTCCCTGTTTCTCTCAGCCTGGTAATGGCCTGTTCTACCACCATGCCCCCACACACGTGAGCACACACCCATGCCCCTTGTGCACACAAACGTACCGTGCACATGCATATACACCGCACGTGCACAAGTGCGTACCCTTCTCCACCTGCATAGATGGGGCCTCTCTCCAAAGGTATGGGGAGCAGCAAGCCTCCCTCTACTGTTCTCTCTTTTTTTTTTTTTTTTTTTTTTTTTTTTTTTTTGAGGCGGAGTCTCGCTCTGTCACCGGGACTGGAGTGCAGTGGCCGGATCTCAGCTCACTGCAAGCTCTGCCTCCCGGGTTTATGCCATTCTCCTGCCTCAGCCTCCGGAGTAGCTGGGACTACAGGCGCCCGCCACCTCGCCCGGCTAGTTTTTGTATTTTTAGTAGAGACGGGGTTTCACCGTGTTAGCCAGGATGGTCTCGATCTCCTGACCTCGTGATCCGCCCTTCTCGGCCTCCCAAAGTGCTGGGATTACAGGCTTGAGCCACCGCGCC
>NW_022332245.1:0-1141 GCF_002776525.5 Piliocolobus tephrosceles | reverse complement strand
GGGTAATATGAAAAGAAGCATTACAATAAATGAGGGAAGTGAAGTGTGGTAAGGACTGTTGTTGTAAAGAAAAAAACCAGGTTTTTATATAAAGCAGAGGGAGAGGCAGGATCAGCAGTGAGCTCAGCAGTTTTTTAATTTGTTTTAAGATAAGAGAAAAAGCTACATCTTTCACATAGATGTGAAAGATCATGCACACAACTAAAAATAAAGCAAAGGTAAAAATTGAAGAAATGGGGTACTTTAGGAAAATGGTGATAGTAGAATCTATGGTAGAACTGAAGGTGTTGCCGATAGAAGCATGAATAACTTATCTCTAATGAAACAGGAAAAATGTATATATTGTCATACAAAACTATTATAAGGTTGTAATAGTGGTGGAAACAACTAGAAGGTATTTTGGCTGCTAGAATTTCTTTCGTAAAGCAAGAGCTGACCTCATCAGATAAGAGTGTAGATTTTGGAGGTTTGTGAAGAAAGGACACGGTCTAAAATGGTCATCTAGGAAGATGGCAGATTGAATGGAGAATGGAAACACCTAATACAATTGTTGAGCAGCAGTAGGAGTATGTAAGAAGCTGGCAAACATGCTTCTATATGTGAACAATCTGCATGATAGTGTGTTTCACACCAGTAAGCTCAAGTAGGTATATAGAGGTTCCAGGTACGCAGAGAATGTGAACTAGGATTGTGGTGTTACTAAGGGAGTTGGAGACATAGGTGAGGGATTGATTATAATGTTTTACCATGAAATTTAAGCTGGGTAAAGATACAAAAGAAGGTAAGAAATAAGAGAGGAATAATGTAATACAAGAGGGGCAGTAAACCTTAAGTTCTGGTTATTGGTGTTGGGATCTTACAGCATGTAAGCTAGTGAAGGGGTGGAATTAGAGAGGAATTGAAATTGACACTATGGAAAGTGTGTGCTTATTAGTAATGGTAAGTTCTAGGGTACAAATATGATTGTTGGGTAAGTTATCCATGTCAATATTTAAAGCATCGAGAGTTATGAAAGTAGTCATGTGGGACAGACAGCCGAAATTCTATGGGATGTGAGATGAGCCTAAGTGTCTATGATATTTGTTAGAAGGAGAATGACATCAAATTTAAATCTGTTGTTCCTAGGGATGAAGAAGGAACA
>NW_022332244.1:0-1167 GCF_002776525.5 Piliocolobus tephrosceles | reverse complement strand
ATCTGAGACAAGGCAAGTCTCTTCTGTCTATGAGCCTCTTCTGATTTTTGCTTCACTGTGGAGACTCTTCACATAGTCTTAAAAGATTATTGCTATGAAATTTTCTTATACATGTAACCCGTAACCTCTACAATTCTGCAGTTTTAATTGGTTGTCTTACCAATAATGAGTTGCTTTGCTTCAAAATATTTAAAATTTCCAGAAGGCATAAATATGTATAGTATAGTTTTTTAGTCAGCCAGAAGAAAATTGACTTTATTTACTAACATAACTTATATTTAAAGGTTTAATAAATTTCCTTCTTCTTTTCTTTTGCATCATAACAACCACTGAATATAATATTTCTATAGCAGTGGGGGTAAACGGACAAAGACTTTTGTGTCTGCAGGTGAATGGCCCAGGGTCTCCAGCACTCCAGGTCCCACTGAGCCTGCCACATAGCTGAGGGCATCGGTATTTCCACACACCTATAGTGCACAGTGCCCCAGAACAGAGATCAGATGTTCTCCTTTATTCAAATGGGGAGTTGAGAATATTGTCATTGTAATTAAATTAATAAATACATATTTATACACTGTTAAAATCTGGTTGGATTTGTGTCCCTTCACAAAATAAATTGCTTAAATGAAACCATAGAGGTAACATAATTGAGTACATCTGCTTCTATGAGATTCTCTTTTAAATTGAATTAGAATCTAATTTGAAATGTCAGTAAAAAGTTTAAATATTCAACTCAGTTATATTAAATTTTGTTTTTTTTTTTTTGTTCTGAGACCAAGTTTAGCTGTTGTTACCCAGGCTGGAGTATAATGGTGTGATTTCAGCTCACTGCAAGCACCTTGTCCCAGGTTCAAGCGGTTCTCCTGTCTCAACCTCCCAAGTAGCTGGGATTACAGGAGCCTGCCACCATGCCCGGCTGATTGTTGTATTTTTAGTAGAGATGGGGTTTTGCCATGTTTGCCAGGCTGGTCTCGAACTCCTGAGCTCAGGTAATCCACCCACCTCGGCCTCCCAAAGTGCTGGGATTACAGGCATGAGCCACCATGCCTGGCCTTTTTAGATTATTTTACTTTATTTTAGTTACTTATTTTTATGACTTTATTGTTACAAAAATGCTAGTTTTTAAAAAAAATCAATCAATATAACAAAGAACAAAGAAGATGATCA
>NW_022332243.1:0-1042 GCF_002776525.5 Piliocolobus tephrosceles | reverse complement strand
ACCCACATCTCACAGATAGAGGAACTGTGTCTCAAAAGGTGGAAAAAATTATCCAGTATTCTAGGAAAAGGTAATGGCAGAGTCATGGCCCAAAAACCAGGTCCCCAATTTGTACTGTAGACTGATCACTTTCAGTGTTGCGCATGATCACTAACATCTGGCTAACACACATTTCTTTGAGATTCCAGAGTCAATGAAGAGTGATTGGGCTGAGATTATAATTGTTCAGTCAATTTCTCTTGGCTCAATTACCTTATACAGTCTTCTTTCTTCATGCCCATCTCCTCCACAAAGCTACTAGTCCCTAAAACTGGCTGCTTAGCATTATCATCTGAGATTAGTTAAAATGATAGGTGTCAGGGCTCTACTTAAAACTAGTACATAAGACCTCTTAGGAGAAGATCCAGTTGTTTTTTATTTTAACAAAGTTATTGTGATGCATGGTAAGTTTGGGAATTTACTAAGATACAGCTCCTAGAAAGCAGGGACACATTCATCATCTTACAACCTAATGTCTAGTATGAGGTAGACCTCAGTAAGTATTTCATATATATTAATGACTAAATTGGCTTCAAGTCATGTAACAGCAAGCAGTAACAAGAAAGATTTAGACTTTTGAAATAAAAAGAGAAAAAAAAAAACCAAAACAAAACATGGAACTCTCAAGATTGAGGGAATGTTAAAGGTCATTTCATCCAACACTCACAGTTGTGATACTGAGGAAAACGAGACCTAGGAAATTAAGCACTTCTCCCATCACCACACAAGTAATCAGACAACTGTAACTAAAAGTCAGGTCACCGGGCGCGGTGGCTCAAGCCTGTAATCCCAGCACTTTGGGAGGCCGAGACAGGCGGATCACGAGGTCAGGAGATCGAGACCACCCTGGCTAACATGGTGAAACCCCGTCTCTACCAAAAAATACAAAAATCTAGCCGGGCGAGGTGGCGGGCGCCTGTAGTCCCAGCTACTCCGGAGGCTGAGGCAGGAGAATGGCGGGAACCCGGGAGGCAGAGCTTGCAGTGAGCTGAGATCCGGCCAC
>NW_022332242.1:0-1051 GCF_002776525.5 Piliocolobus tephrosceles | reverse complement strand
TTTTTTTTTTTTTTTTTTTTTGAGACGTAGTCTTGCTCTGTCGCCCGAGCTGGAGTGCAGTGGCCAGATCTCAGCTCACTGCAAGCTCCACCTCCCGGGTTTACGCCATTCTCCTGCCTCAGCCTCCGGAGTAGATGGGACTACAGGCGCCCGCCACCTCGCCCGGCTAGTTTTTTGTATTTTTTAGTAGAGATGGGGTTTCACCGTGTTAGCCAGGATGGTCTCGATCTCCTGACCTCGTGATCCACCCGTCTCGGCCTCCCAAAGTGCTGGGATTACAGGCTTGAGCCACCGCACCTGGCGATTTTCTTAATCCAGTCTGTCACTGATGGACATTTGGGTTGATTCCAAGTCTTTGCTATTGCGAATAGTGCCGCAATAAACACACGTGTGCATGTGTCTTTGTAGTAGAACAATTTATAATCCTTTGGGTATATACCCAGTAGTGGGATGGCTGGGTCGTATGGAACATCTAGTTCTAGATCCTTGAGGAATTGCCATACTGTTTTCCATAATGGTTGAACTAGTTTACAATCCCACCAACAGTGTAAAAGTGTTCCTATTTCTCCACATCCTCTCCAACACCTGTTGTTTCCTGACTTTTTAATGATTGCCATTCTAACTGGTGTGAGATGGTATCTCATTGTGGTTTTGATTTGCATTTCTCTGATGGCGAGTGATGATGAGCATTTTTTCATGTGTCTGTTGGCTGTATGAATGTCTTCTTTTGAGAAATGTCTGTTCATATCCTTTCCCCACTTTTGGATGGGGTTGTTTGTTTTTTTCTTGTATATTTGTTTGAGTTCTTTGTAGATTCTGGAAATTAGCCTTTTGTCAGATGAGTAGATTGCACAAATTTTCTCCCATTCTGTAGGTTGCCTGTTCACTCTGATGGTAGTTTCTTTTGCTGTGCAGAAGCTCTTTAGTTTAATTAGATCCCATTTGTCCATTTTGGCTTTTGCTGCCGTTGCTTTTGGTGTTTTAGACATGAAGTCCTTGCCCACGCCTATGTCCTGAATAGTACTACCTAGATTTTCTTCTAGGGTTTTTG
>NW_022332240.1:0-2406 GCF_002776525.5 Piliocolobus tephrosceles | reverse complement strand
CCTGCTTTTTTTTTGTTCTCCATTTGCTTGGTAGATCTTCCTCCATCTCTTTATTTTGAGCCTATGTATGTCTCTGCATGTGAGATGGGTCTCCTGAAGACAGCAGACTGATGGGTCTTGACTCTTTATCCAGTTTGCCAGTCTGTGTCTTTTCATTGGAGCATTTAGTCCATTTACATTTAAGTTTAATATTGTTATGTGTGAACTTGATCCTGCCATTATGATATTAACTGGTTATTTTACTCATTAGTTGATGCAGTTTCTTCCCAGCCTCAATGGTCTTTACATTTTGGCATGTTTTTGCAATGGCTGGTACCGGTTGTTCCTTTCTATGTTTAGGGCTTCCTTCAGGGTCTCTTGTAAGGCAGGCCTGGTGGTGACAAAATCTCTAAGCATTTGCTTATCTGTAAAGAATTTTATTTCTCCTTCACTGATGAAACTTAGTTTGGCTGGATATGAAATTCTGGGTTTAAAATTCTTTTCTTTAAGAACGTTGAATATTGGCCCCCACTCTCTTCTGGCTTGTAGAGTTTCTGCCGAGAGATCTGCTGTCAGTCTGATGGGCTTCCCTTTGTGGGTAACCCGACCTTTCTCTCTGACTGCCCTTAAGATTTTTTCCTTCATTTCAACTTTGGTGAATCTGGCAATTATGTGTCTTGGAGTTGCTCTTCTGGAAGAGTATCTTTGTGCCATTCTCTGTATTTCCTGAATTTGAATGTTGGCCTGCCCTGCTAGGTTGGGGAAGTTCTCCTGGATGATATCCTGAAGAGTGTTTTCCAATTTCGTTACATTTTCCCCCTCACTTTCAGGCACCCCAATCAGACGTAGATTTGGTCTTTTTACATAATCCCATACTTTTTGCATTCTTTGTTCATTTCTTTTTCTTCTTTTGGTTTCTATTCTCGCTTCATTTCACTCATTTGTTCCTCAATCGCTGATACTCTTTCTTCCAGTTGATCGAGTCGGTTACTGAAGCTTGTGCATTTGTCACGTATTTCTCGTGTCATGGTTTTCATCTCTGTCATTTTGTTTATGACCTTTTCTGCGTTAATTAGTCTAGCTGTCAATTCTTCCACTCTTTTTTCAAGATTTTTAGTTTCTTTGTGCTGGGTACGTAATTCCTCCTTTAGCTCTGAGAGGTTTGATGGACTGAAGCTTTCTTCTCTCATCTCGTCAAAGTCATTCTCTGACCAGCTTTGATCTGTTGCTGGCGATGGGCTGTGCTCCTTTGCAGGGGAGATGCCTTCTTATTTTTTGAATTTCCAGCTTTTCTGCCCTGCTTTTTCCCCATCTTTGTGGTTTTATCTGTCTGTGGTCTTTGATGATGGTGATGAACTGATGGGGTTTTGGTATGGGTTTCCTTCCTGTTTGATAGTTTTCCTTCTGACAGTCAGGACCCTCAGCTATAGGTTTATTGGAGATTGCCTGAGGTCCACTCCAGACCCTGTTTGCCTGGGTATCAGCAGCAGAGGTTGCAGAAGGTAGAATATTGCTGAACAGCGAGGGCACCTGTCTGATTCTTGCTTTGGAAGCTTCCTCTCAGGGGTGTACTCCAGCCTGTGAGGTGTGGGGTGTCAGACTGCCCCTAGTGGGGGATGTCTCCCAGTTAGGCTACTCAGGGGTCAGGGACCCATTTGAGCAGGCAGCCTGCCCCTTCTCAGATCTCGACCTCCGTGTTGGGAGATCCACTGCTCTCTTCAAAGCTGTCAGACAGAGTCGGTCATGTCTGCACAGGCCTCTGCTGCTTCCCCTGTTATTTTTTAGCTGTCCTGTCCCCAGAGGTGGAGTCTACAGAGACAGGCAGGTTTCCTTGAGCTGCTGTGAGCTCCACCCAGTTGGAGCTTCCCAGCGGCTTTGTTTACCTACTTAAGCCTCAGCGATGGCGGGCGGCCGTCCCCCAGCCTCGCTGCTGCCTTGCGGTTAGATTGCAGCAGACTGCTGTGTTAGCAAGGAGGGAGGCTCCGTGGGCGTGGGACCCTCCCGGCCAGGTGTGGGATATATTTTCCGGTGTGCCGGTGTGCTTACAGCGCAGTATTGGGGTGGGAGTTACCCGATTTTCCAGGTGTTGTGTGTCTCAGTTCCCCTGGCTAGGAAAAGGGACTCCCTTCCCCCTTGTGCTTCCCAGGTGAGGCGATGCCTCGCCCTGCTTCAGCTCTCGCTGGTCAGACTGCAGCAGCTGACCAGTACCGATTGTCTGGCACTCCCGAGTGAGATGACCCCAGTACCTCAGTTGAAAATGCAGAAATCACCGGTCTTCTGTGTTGCTCACGCTGGGAGATGGAGACTGGAGCTGTTCCTATTCGGCCATCTTGCTCCGCCCCCCCACCTAAATTTTTTGAGGAAAGATTCTGTGTGTGAATGAATGTATACATAACTAGCTTGGAAGAATCTAAAAGACTAAGTCTG
>NW_022332239.1:0-3062 GCF_002776525.5 Piliocolobus tephrosceles | reverse complement strand
TTTCTTTTTTTTTTTTCTGGCTAGCCTGAATCTTTTTATTTTTTATTTTTTTTATTTTTTTATTTTTTATTTTTTTATTATACTTTAAGTTCTAGGGTACATGTGCATAACGTTCAGGTTTGTTACATATGTATACTTGTGCCATGTTGGTGTGCTGCACCCATCAACTCGTCAGCACCCATAATTCGTCATTTATATCAGGTATAACTCCCAATGCAATCCCTCCCCCCTCCCCCCTCCCCATGATAGGCCCCAATGTGTGATGTTCCCATTCCCGACTACAAGCGATGTCATTGTTAAGTTCCCACCTATGAGTGAGAACATGCAGTGTTTTTGTTTTCTGTTCTTGTGATAGTTTGCTAAGAATAATGGTTTCCAGCTGCATCCATGGGATGCAAACTCATCCTTTTTTATGGGTGCATAATATTCCATGGCGTATATGTGCCACATTTTCTTAATCCAGTCTGTCACTGATGGACATTTGGGCTGATTCCCAGTCTTTGCTATTGTGAATAGTACCGCAATAAACATACGTGTGCATGTGTCTTTATAGCAGCATGATTTATAATCCTTTGGGTATATACCCAGTAGTGGGATGGCTGGGTCATATGGTACTTCTAGTTCTAGATCCTTGAGGAATCGCCATACTGTTTTCCATAATGGTTGAACTAGTTTACAATCCCACCAACAGTGTAAAAGTGTTCCTATTTCTCCACATCCTCTCCAACGCCTGTTGTTTCCTGACTTTTTAATGATTGCCATTCTAACTGGTGTGAGATGGTATCTCATTGTGGTTTTGATTTGCATTTCTCTGATGGCCAGTGATGATGAGCATTTTTTCATGTGTCTGTTGGCTGTATGAATGTCTTCTTTTGAGAAATGTCTGTTCATATCTTTTGCCTACTTTTTGATGGGGTTGTTTGTTTTTTTCTTGTAAATTTGTTTGAGGTCTTTGTAGGTTCTGGATATTAGCCCTTTGTCAGATGAGTAGATTGCAAAAATTTTCTCCCATTCTGTCGCTTGCCCGTTCACTCTGATGGTAGTTTCTTTGGCTGTGCAGAAGCTCTTTGGTTTAATTAGATCCCATTTGTCACTTTTGGCTTTTGCTGCTGTTGCTTTTGGTGTTTTAGACATGAAGTCCTTGCCCATGCCTATGTCCTCAATGGTACTACCTAGGTTTTCTTCTAGGATTTTTATGGTATTAGGTCTAACATTTAAGGCTCTAATCCATCTTGAATTAATTTTTGTATGAGGAGTAAGGAAAGGATCCAGTTTCAGCTTTCTACCTATGGCTAGCCAATTTTCCCAGCACCATTTATTAAATAGGGAATCTTTTCCCCATTTCTTGTTTCTCTCAGGTTTGTCAAAGATCAGATGGCTGTAGATGTGTGGTATTATTTCTGAGAAGTCTGTTCTGTTCCATTGGTCTATATCTCTGTTTTGGTACCAGTACCATGCTGTTTTGGTTACTGTAGCCTTTTAGTATAGTTTGAAGTCAGGTAGCGTGATGCCTCCAGCTTTTTTCTTTTGACTTAGGATTGTCTTGGAAATGCGGGCCCTTTTTTGGTTCCATATGAACTTTAAAGCAGTTTTTTCCAATTCTGTGAAGAAACTCATTGGTAGCTTGATGGGGATGGCATTGAATCTGTAAATAACCTTGGGCAGTATGGCCATTTTCACGATATTGATTCTTCCTATCCATGAGTATGGTATGTTTTTCCATTTGTTAGTGTCCTCTTTTATTTCACTGAGCAGTGGATTGTAGTTCTCCTTGAAGAGGTCCTTTACATCCCTTGTATGTTGGTTTCCTAGGTATTTTATTCTCTTTGAAGCAATTGTGAATGGAAGTTCATTCCTGATTTGGCTCTCTGTTTGTCTGTTACTGGTGTGTAAGAATGCTTGTGATTTCTGCACATTAATTTTGTATCCTGAGACTTTGCTGAAGTTGCTTATCAGCTAAAGGAGATTTTGGGCTGAGACAATGGGGTTTTCTAAATATACAATCATGTCATCTGCAAACAGGGACAATTTGACTTCTTCTTTTCGTAACTGGATACCCTTTATTTCTTTCTCTTGCCAGCTTGCCCTAGCCAGAACTTCCAACACTATGTTGAATAGGAGTGGTGAGAGAGGGCATCCCTGTCTTGTGCCAGTTTTCAAAGGGAATTTTTCCAGTTTTTGCCCATTCAGTATGATATTAGCTGTGGGTTTGTCATAAATAGCTCTTATTATCACCAGTACCGAATTTATTGAGTGTTTTTAGCATGAAGGGCTGTTGAATTTTGTCAAAAGCCTTTTCTGCATCTATTGAGATAATCATGTGGTTCTTGTCTTTGGTTCTGTTGATATGCTGGATTACGTTGATTGATTTGCGAATGTTGAACCAGTCTTGCATCCCAGGGATGAAGCCCACTTGATCATGGTGGATAAGCTTTTTGATGTGCTGCTGGATCCGGTTTGCCAGTATTTTATTGAGGATTTTTGCATCGATGTTCATCAGGGATATAGGTCTAAAATTCTCTTTTTTTGTTGTGTCTCTGCCAGGCTTTGGTATCAAGATGATGTTGGCCTCATAAAATGAGTTAGGGAGGATTCCCTCTTTTTCAATTGATTGGAATAGTTTCAGAAGGAATGGTACCAGCTCCTCCTTGTACCTCTGGTAGAATTCAGCTGTGAATCCATCTGGTCCTGGACTTTTTTTGGTTGATAGGCTATTAATTATTGCCTCAATTTCAGAGCCTGCTATTGGTCTATTCAGGGATTCAACTTCTTCCTGGTTTAGTCTTGGGAGAGTGTAAGTGTCCAGGAAATTATCCATTTCTTCTAGATTTTCTAGTTGATTTGCGTAGAGGTGTTTATAGTATTCTCTGATGGTAGTCTGTATTTCTGTGGGGTCCATGGTGATATCCCCTTTATCATTTTTGTGTCTATTTGATTCTTCTCTCTTTTCTTCTTTATTAGTCTTGCTAGTGGTCTGTCAATTTTGTTGATGTTTTCAAAAAACCAACTCCTGGGTTCATTGATTTTTTGGAGGGTTTTTTGTGTCTCTATCTCCTTCAGTT
>NW_022332238.1:0-1015 GCF_002776525.5 Piliocolobus tephrosceles | reverse complement strand
TTTTTTTTTTTTTTTTTTTTTCTTTTTTATCTATTTGTTCTTTAATATAAAATCAAAAAGAAATTTTTCTTTTTTTTTTTTTTTAATATAAGACAATGGATATCAAATAAATTGTAGCACCTAAAATAATTTGTAACTAAAAGTCACATTTGTATATGTACACAAATGTAGGCGCGCATTAACACTAAGAAAATATATATATATATAATACAAAGTTATATATATATATAATACAAAGTTATATATATATATATATATATATATATACATGTTTATGTATATACCTTTTATGTTCGTTTGTATGCATCAATTTGTTTGTGCTAAGTGATTTTACATTTCATTTACACGATTTACGCCATTTACGCCGTTTACTCCATTTATTATACTTATATATTTGTTTTTTATTCATCCACATATTTATTCATTTATTTTATTTTTTATTTATTTTTATATATGTATTTTTTTTTCATATGATCATTTTATTAAAATTTATTGTATGACGGTCTGTTATAAAGACATGCAACACAATAATTTACATTTTAAAAAAAAGTTAGGTACATCTATGCATATATACATATATGTATGTATATATTTATATTTATATATATATATATATATATATATGTATAATGCTTTACAACTTTTGAAATGTGAACAGTTACGGCTTATTTATTTAAACTTAATACATATACATATATAAGTGTATGTATGTCAGTATATTTACATATATATGTATTGAAAAAAAAAAAAAAAAATATGAAGTAATGCTTTTATGACCGCATTTTGCTGTATTTATTTATTTTTTTTTTTTTTTTTCATTTTTTTTTTCATTTTTTTTTTTTTTTTTATTTTCTTATGTATATATACATATATTTGTGTTAATTATCGTATATACCACTTTTTATAATAACATATAATAATTATTATGGTTCTTATTATAAAATTATTAGTTAATCCCTTTATAAATAAAAAAAAAAAAAAAATTAAATAAAATAAAATAAAATAAGAATAACAC
>NW_022332237.1:0-2074 GCF_002776525.5 Piliocolobus tephrosceles | reverse complement strand
TGCCATTCTAACTGGTGTGAGATGGTATCTCATTGTGGATTTGATTTACATTTCTCTGATGGCGAGTGATGATGAGCATTTTTTCATGTGTCTGTTGGCTGTATGAATGTCTTCTTTTGAGAAATGTCTGTTCATGTCCTTTCCCCACTTTTGGATGGGGTTGTTTGTTTCTTTCTTGTATATTTGTTTGAGTTCTTTGTAGATTCTGGAAATTAGCCCTTTGTCAGATGAGTAGATTGCAAAAATTTTCTCCCATCCTGTAGGTTGCCTGTTCACTCTGATGGTAGTTTCTTTTGCTGTGCAGAAGCTCTTTATTTTAATTAGATCCCATTTGTCAATTTTGGCTTTTGCTGCCATTGCTCTTGGTGTTTCAGACATGAAGTCCTTGCCCATGCCTATGTCCTGAATGGTACTACCTAGATTTTCTTCTAGGGTTTTTATGGTAATAGGTCTAACATTTAAGTCTCTAATCCATCTTGAAGTAATCTTTGTATAAGGAGTAAGGAAAGGATCCATTTTCAGCTTTCTACTTATGGCTAGCCAATTTTCCCAGCACCATTTATTAAATAGGGAATCCTTTCCCCATTTCTTGTTTCTGTCAGGTTTGTCAAAGATCAGATGGCTGTAGATGTGTGGTATTATTTCTGAGGACTCTGTTCTCTTCCATTGGTCTATATCTCTGTTTTGGTACCAGTACCATGCTGTTTTGGTTACTGTAGCCTTGTAGTATAGTTTGAAGTCAGGTAGCGTGATGCCTCCGGCTTTGTCCTTTTGACTTAGGATTGTCTTGGCAATGCGGGCTCTTTTTTGGTTCCATATGAACTTTAAAGCAGTTTTTTCCAATTCGGTGAAGAAACTCATTGGTAGCTTGATGGGGATGGCATTGAATCTATAAATAACCTTGGGCAGTATGGCCATTTTCACGATATTGATTCCTCCTATCCATGAGCATGGTATGATCTTCCATGTGTTTGTGTCCTCTTTGATTTCACTGAGCAGTGGTTTGTAGTTCTCCTTGAAGAGGTCCTTTACATCCCTTGTAAGTTGGATTCCTAGGTATTTGATTCTCTTTGAAGCAATTGTGAATGGAAGTTCATTCCTGATTTGGCTCTCTGCTTGTCTGTTGCTGGTGTATAAGAATGCTTGTGATTTTTGCACATTAATTTTGTATCCTGAGACTTTGCTGAAGTTGCTTATCAGCTTAAGAAGGTTTTGGGCTGAGACGATGGGGTTTTCTAAATATACAATCATGTCATCTGCAAACATGGACAATTTGACTTCTTCTTTTCCTAACTGAATACCCTTGATTTCTTTCTCTTGCCTGATTGCCCTAGCCAGAACTTCCAACACTATGTTGAATAGGTGTGGTGAGAGAAGGCATCCCTGTCTTGTGCCAGTTTTCAAAGGGAATTTTTGCATTTTTTGCCCATTCAGTAGGATATTAGCTGTGGGTTTGTCATAAATAGCTCTTATTATTTTGAGGTACGTTCCATCAATACCGAATTTATTGAGCGTTTTTAGCATGAAGGGCTGTTGAATTTTGTCAAAAGCCTTTTATGCATCTATTGAGATAATCATGTGGTTGTTGTCTAAATTGACAGACTGCTGGCAAGACTAATAAAGAAGAAAAGAGAGAGGCATCAAATAGACGCAATAAAAAATGATAAAAGGGATATCACCACCGACCCCACGGAAATACAAACTACCATCAGAGAATACTGTAAACACCTCTACCCAAATCAACTAGAAAATCTAGAAGAAATGGATAATTTCCTGGACACTTACACTCTCCGAAGAGTAAGCCAGGAAGAAGTTGAATCTCTAAATAGACCAATAGCAGGCTCTGAAATTGAGGCAACAATTAATAGTCTACCCACCAAAAAAAAGCCCAGGACCAGATAGATTCACAGCTGAATTCTACCAGAGGTACAAGGAGGAGCTGGTACCATTCCTTCTGAAACTATTCCAATCAATAGAAAAAGAGGGAGTCGTCCCTAACTCATTTTATGAGGCCAACATCATCCTGATACCAAAGCCTGGCAGAGACACAACAAAAAAAGAGAATTTTAGACCA
>NW_022332236.1:0-1862 GCF_002776525.5 Piliocolobus tephrosceles | reverse complement strand
ATGTCTCCCAGCTAGGCTACTCAGGGGTCAGGGACTCACTTGAGCAGGCAGCCTGCCCCTTCTCAGATCTCAACCTCAGTGTTGGGAGATCCACTGCTCTCTTCAAAGCTGTCAGACAGAGTCATTCACGTCTGCACAGGCCTCTGCTGCTTCCCCTTTTATTTTTTAGCTTTGTCCTGTCCCCAGATGCGGAGTCTACAGAGACAGGCAGGTTTCCTTGAGCTGCTGTGAGCTCCACCCAGTTCGAGCTTCCCAGCGGCTTTGTTTACCTACTTAAGCCTCAGTGATGGCGGGCGCCCCTCCCCCAGCATCGCTGCTACCTTGCGGTTAGATTGCTGCAGACTGCTGTGTTAGCAAGGAGGGAGGCTCCGTGTGTGTGGGACCCTCTCGGTCAGGTGTGGGATATATTCTCCGGTGTGCCGGTGGGCTTACAGCTCAGTATTGGGGTGGGAGTTACCCGCTTTTCCAGGTATTGTGTGTCTCAGTTCCCCTGGCTAGGAAAAGTGACTCCCTTCCCCCTTGCACTTCCCAGGTGAGGCGATGCCTCGGCCTTCAGCTCTCGCTGGTCAGGCTGCAGCAGCTGAGCAGCACCGATTGTCCGGCACTCCCGTGTGAGATGACCCCAGTATCTCAGTTGAAAATGCAGAAATCACCGGTCTTCTGTGTCGCTCGTGCTGGGAGATGGACACTGGAGCTGTTCCTATTCGGCCATCTTCTACTATCCTACCCATTTCATTCATTTGATCCTCAATCGCTGATAATCTTTCTTCCAGTTGATCGAGTCAGTTACTGAAGATTGTGCATTTGTCACGTATTTCTTGTGTCATGGGTTTCATCTCTGTCATTTCATTTATGACCTTCTCTGAATTAATTAGTCTAGCTGTCAATTCTTCCACTCTTTTTTCAAGATTTTTAGTTTCTTTGCACTGGGTACGAAATTCCTCCTTTAGCTCTGAGAAGTTTGATGGACTGAAGCCTTCTCTTCTCATTTCGTCAAAGTCATTCTCTGACCAGCTTTGATCCGTTGCTGGCGATGAGCTGCACTCGCTTGCAGGGGGAGATGCGCTCTTATTTTTTGAGTTTCCAACTTTTCTGCCCTGCTTCTTACCCATCTTCGTGGTTTTATCTGCCTCTGGTCTTTGATGACAGTGATGTACTGATAGGGTTTTGGTGTAGGTGTTCTTCCTGTTTGATAGTTTTCCTTGTAATAGTCAGGACCTTCAGCTGTAGGTCTGTCGGAGATTGCTTGAGGTCCACTTCAGACCCTGTTTGCCTGGGTATCAGCAGCAGAGGTTGCAGAAGATAGAATATTGCTGAACAGCGAGTGTACCTGTCTGATTCTTACTTTGGAAGCTTCCTCTCAAGGGTGTACTCCACCCTGTGAGGTGTGGAGTGTGAGACTACCCCTAGTGGGGGATGTCTCCCAGTTAGGCTACTCAGGGTTCAGGGACCCACTTGAGCAGGCAGTCTGTCCCTTCTCAGATCTCAACCTCCGTTTTGGGAGATCCATTGCTCTCTTCAAAGCTGTCAGACAGAGTCGTTCGCATCTGCACAGGCCTCTGCTCCTTCCACTGTTATTTTTTAGCTATGCCCTTTCCCCAGATGCGGAGTCTACAGAGACAGGCAGGTTTCCTTGATCTGCTCTGAGCTCCACCCACTTCGAGCTTCCCATTGGCTTTGTTTACCTCCTTAATCTTCAGCAATGGTGGATGCCCCTCTCCCAGCCTTGCTGCCTTGCGGTTAGATCACCACTGACTATGGCAAATAGTGAAATACAATGAAATAAAATCGAGAAAGAAGCATTCCAAGAATCTGCTCTCTGATATGTGCATTCAGTTAACAGAATTTATGCTTACTCTATG
>NW_022332234.1:0-2224 GCF_002776525.5 Piliocolobus tephrosceles | reverse complement strand
GGAGCTTGCAGTGAGCTGAGATCTGGCCACTGCACTCCAGTCCTGGCGACAGAGCAAGACTCCACCTCAAAAAAAAAAAAAAAAAAAGAAGAAAATGAAAACTCTGAGGCCCTGCACGGTGGCTCACGCCTGTAATCCCAGCACTTTGGGAGGCTGAGGCGGGCAGATCACTTGAGGTAGGGAGTTCGAGACCAGCCTGACCAACAGGGAGAAACCCTATCTCTATTAAAAATACAAAATTAGCCGGGTGTAGTGGCACATGCCTGTAATCCCAGCTACTCGGGAGGCTGAGGTAGGAGAATCACTTGAACCTGGGAGGCGGAGGTTGTGGTGAGCCGAGATTGCGCCAATGCACTCCAGCCTGGGCAACAAGAGCTAAATTCCGTCTAAAAAAAAAAGAAGAAAGAAAAGAAAATGAAAACGAAAACTCTGATAATATAAAGTATTGGCTAAGATGTGGTGCAATAGGAAGACTTACATTATCTGATGGCAGTGCAAATTTGTACAACTGCTATGGAAATAAATTGACATTATCTACTAAACTTGAAAATGAGCATACCAGCTGGGCACGGTGGCTCACGTCTGTAATCCCAGCACTTTGGGAGGCTGAGGTGGGTGGATCACGAGGTCAGGAGATTGAGACCATCCTGGCCAGCATGGTGAAACCCAGTTTCTACTAAAACTACAAAAAAAAAAGAAAATTAGCTGGGCGTTGTGGTGGGCACCTGTAATCCCAGCTACTTGGGAGGCTGAGGCAGGAGTATCCCTTGAACCCAGGAGGCGGAGGTTGCAGTGAGCCAAGATCACACCATTGCACCCCAGCCTGGACGAGAGAGCAAGACTCCATTTCAAAAAAAAAAAAGAAAAGAAAATGAGCATACCTTATGACCCTCAGTTTCACTTCTAGGCATATACCCTGGAGAAATCTTATACATGTATACCAAGAAACATATACACTATGGTAAAATTTAAAATAGCAAAATAACTGGCAACAATTCAAGTTTCTTTTTTTTTTTTTTTTTTTTGAGACGGAGTCTCGCTCTGTCGCCCAGGCTGGAGTGTAGTGGCTGGATCTCAGCTCACTGCAAGCTCCGCCTCCCGGGTTTACGCCATTCTCCTGCCTCAGCCTCCTGAGTAGCTGGGACTACAGGCGCCCGCCACCTCGCCCGGCTAGTTTTTTGTATTTTTAGTAGAGATGGGGTTTCACCGTGTTAGCCAGGATGGTCTCGAACTCCTGACCTCGTGATCCACCCGTCTCGGCCTCCCAAAGTGCTGGGATTACAGGCTTGAGCCACCGCGCCCGGCCAACAATTCAAGTTTCTATCAGCAAGATGGATAAATTGTGATTTACTGAAATACTCAAATACCATACAGCAATGAAAAATAACTAAACTACAGTTACATGCATTACTATAGATAAATCTCAGTAATGTTTAAAAGTCACAGAAGGTTAGTTGCGGTGACTCACACCTGTAATCCCAGCATTTTCAGAGGCCGAGGCCGGTGAATCATTTGAGGTCAGGAGTTTGAGACCAGCCTGGCCAACATGGTGAAACCCCATCTCTACTAAAAATACAAAAAAAATTAGCCAGGCAGGGTTGCACACGCCTATAATCCCAGCTACTCAGGAGACTGAGGCACGAGAATCGCACGAGCCTGGAGGCAGAGGTTGCAGTGAGCCCAGATCATACCACTGCTTTCCAGCCTGAGCGACAGAGTAAGACACCGTATCATTTAAAAAAAAAAAAAAAAAGTCACAGCAGAATCCACATACTATGTGATTCCCCTTGCATAAAGCTCAAAACCATGCAAAAGTAAGAATTGCATATCAGTAGACATATAGCCATAGTCAAACTATAATGAAAAGCTAGGGAATAATAAAATTTAGAATAACAATTATCTGGTTGGGGAGGGGCCTCCAAATAAATGTATGGGTAGTGTTCTATTTCCTAAGCAGGGGTCATGGGTGTTTGCTGTTTTGTTGGGTTTTTTTTAAAAATCTTTTTTAGAGAGTAGGTATCACTATGTTGCTTATTTTGGCCTCAAATTCCTGGGCTCAAGCGATCCTCCCATCTCAGCTGCCCAAGTAACTGAGAGTACAGGCATGTACCATCACACCCAGTTTATACTTTTTTATTATTACACATTAAAATATACACTTTGGGCTGGGCACAGTAGCTAATGCCTGTAATCCCAGCACTTTTTTTTTTTTTTTTTTTTTTTT
>NW_022332232.1:0-2270 GCF_002776525.5 Piliocolobus tephrosceles | reverse complement strand
GAAAGTTAACAAGGATATCCAGGAATTGAACTCATCTCTGCACCAAGCGGACCTAATAGACATCTATAGAACTCTCCACCCCAAGTCAACAGAATATACATTCTTCTCAGCACCACATCACACTTATTCCAAAATTGACCACATAATTGGAAGTAAAGCACTCCTCAGCAAATGTAAAAGAACAGAAATTCTAACAAACTGTCTCTCTGACCACAGTGCAATCAAACTAGAACTCAGGACTAAGAAACTCAATCAAAACCGCTCAACTACATGGAAACTGAACAACCTGCTCCTGAATGACTACTGGGTACATAACGAAATGAAAGCAGAAATAAAGATGTTCTTTGAATCCAATGAGAACAAAGATACAACATACCAGAATCTCTGGGACACATTTAAAGCAGTGTGTAGAGGGAAATTTATAGCACTAAGTGCCCACAAGAGAAAGCAGGAAAGATCTAAAATTGACACTCTAACATTACAATGAAAAGAACTAGAGAGGCAAGAGCAAACACATTCAAAAGCTAGCAGAAGGCAAGAAATAACTAAGATCAGAGCAGAACTGAAGGAGATAGAGACACAAAAAACCCTCCAAAAAATCAATGAATCCAGGAGTTGGTTTTTTGAAAAGATCAACAAAATTGACAGACCGCTAGCAAGGCTAATAAAAAAGAAAAGAGAGAGGAATCAAATAGACGCAATAAAAAATGATAAAGGGGATATCACCACCGACCCCACAGAAATACAAACTACCATCAGAGAATACTATAAACACCTCTACGCAAATCAACTAGAAAATCTAGAAGAAATGGATACTTTCCTGGACACCTACACTCTTCCAAGACTAAACCAGGAAGAAGTTGAATCCCTGAATAGACCAATAGCAGCCTCTGAAATTGAGGCAACAATTAATAGCCTGCCCACCAAAAAAAGCCCAGGACCAGATGGATTCACAGCTGAATTCTACCAGAGGTACAAGGAGGAGCTGGTACCATTCCTTCGGAAACTATTCCAATCAATAGAAAAAGAGGGAATCCTCCGTAACTCATTTTATGAGGCCAACATCATCCTGATACCAAAGCCTGGCAGAGACACAACAAAAAAAGAGAATTTTAGACCAATCTCCCTGATGAACATCGATGCAAAAATCCTCAATAAAATACTGGCAACCAGATTCAGCAGCATATCAAAAAGCTTATCCACCATGATCAAGTGGGCTTCATCCCTGGGATGCAAGGCTGGTTCAACATTTGCAAATCAATCAACGTAATCCAGCATATCAACAGAACCAAAGACAAGAACCACATGATTATCTCAATAGATGCAGAAAAGGCTTTTGACAAAATTCAACAGCCCTTCATGCTAAAAACGCTCAACAAATTCGGTATTGATGGAACGTACCTCAAAATAATAAGAGCTATTTATGACAAACCCACAGCTAATATCATACTGAATGGGCAAAAACTGGAAAAGTTCCCTTTGAAAACTGGCACAAGACAGGGATGCCCTCTCTCACCACTCCTATTCAACATAGTGTTGGAAGTTCTGGCTAGGGCAATCAGGCAAGAGAAAGAAATCAAGGGTATTCAGTTAGGAAAAGAGGAAGTCAAATTGTCCCTGTTTGCAGATGACATGATTGTGTATTTAGAAAACCCCATCGTCTCAGCCCAAAATCTTCTTAAGCTGATAAGCAACTTCAGCCAAGTCTCAGGATACAAAATTAATGTGCAAAAATCACAAGCATTCTTATACACCAGTAACAGACAAGCAGAGAGCCAAATCAGGAATGAACTTCCATTCACAATTGCTTCAAAGAGAATAAAATACCTAGGAATCCAACTTACAAGGGATGTAAAGGACCTCTTCAAGGAGAACTACAAACCACTGCTCAGTGAAATCAAAGAGGACACAAACAAATGGAAGAACATACCATGCTCATGGATAGGCAGAATCAATATTGTGAAAATGGCCATACTGCCCAAGGTAATTTATAAATTCAATGCCATCCCCATCAAGCTACCAATGAGTTTCTTCACCGAATTGGAAAAAACTGCTTTAAAGTTCATATGGAACCAAAAAAGAGCCCGTATTGCCAAGACAATCCTAAGTCAAAAGGACAAGGCCGGAGGCGTCACGCTACCTGACTTCAAACTATCCTACAAGGCTACAGTAACCAAAACAGCATGGTACTGGTACCAAAACAGAGATATAGACCAATGGAACAGAACGGAGCCTTCAGAAATAATGCCACACATCTACAACCATCTGAT
>NW_022332231.1:0-1443 GCF_002776525.5 Piliocolobus tephrosceles | reverse complement strand
GAGTCCTCAGAAATAATGCCACACATCTACAACCATCTGATCTTTGACAAACCTGACAAAAACAAGAAATGGGGAAAGGATTCCCTATTTTAATAAATGATGCTGGGAAAATTGGCTAGCCATAAGTAGAAAGCTGAAACTGGATCCTTTCCTTACTCCTTATACGAAGATTAATTCAAGATGGATTAGAGACTTAAATGTTAGACCTAATACCATAAAAACCCTAGAAGAAAATCTAGGTAGTACCATTCAGGACATAGGCATGGGCAAGGACTTCATGTCTAAAACACCAAAAGCAACGGCAGCAAAAGCCAAAATTGACAAATGGGATCTAATTAAACTAAAGAGCTTCTGCACAGCAAAAGAAACTACCATCAGAGTGAACAGGCAACCTACACAATGGGAGAAAATTTTTGCAATCTACTCATCTGACAAAGGGCTCATTTCCAGAAGCTACAAAGAACTCAAACAAATATACAAGAAAAAAACAAACAACCCCATCAAAAAGTGGGGAAAGGATATGAACAGACATTTCTCAAAAGAAGACATTCATACAGCCAACAGACACATGAAAAAATGCTCATCATCACTCGCCATCAGAGAAATGCAAATCAAAACCACAATGAGATACCATCTCACACCAGTTAGAATGGCAATCATTAAAAAATCTGGAAACAACAGGTGTTGGAGAGGATGTGGAGAAATGGGAACACTTTTACACTGTTGGTGGGATTGTAAACTAGTTCAACCATTATGGAAAACAGTATGGCAATTCCTCAAAGATCTAGAACTAGATGTACCATATGACCCAGCCATGCCACTACTGGGTATATACCCAAAGGATTATAAATTATGCTACTACAAAGACACATGCACACGTATGTTTATTGCGGCACTATTCACAATAGCAAAGACTTGGAATCAACCCAAATGTCCATCAGTGACACACTGGATTAAGAAAATGTGGCACATATACACCATGGAATACTATGCAGCCATAAAAAAGGATGAGTTTCTGTCCTTTGTAGGGACATGGATGCAGCTGGAAACCATCATTCTTAGCAAACTATCACAAGAAGAGAAAACCAAACACCGCATGTTCTCACTCATAGGTGGGAACTGAACAATGAGCTCACTTGGACTCGGGAAGGGGAACATCACACAATGGGGCCTATCATGGGGAGGGCGGAGGGGGGAGGGATTGCATTGGGGAGTTATATCTGATATAAATGATGAATTGATGGGTGCTGATGAGTTGATGGGTGCAGCACACCAACATGGCACATATGTACATATGTAACAAACCTGCACATTATGCACATGTACCCTAGAACTTAAAGTATAATAATAAAAAAAAAACTAAACAATAAAAATCTATGAAATAAAAAAAAAATATATATATATATGGTATGAAAAATTGTACACATATCACAATAAAAATCA
>NW_022332227.1:0-1339 GCF_002776525.5 Piliocolobus tephrosceles | reverse complement strand
CATTGGTAGCTTGATGGGGATGGCATTGAATCTATAAATAACCTTGGCAGTATGGCCATTTTCACGATATTGATTCTTCCTATCCATGAGCATGGTATGTTCTTCCATTTGTTTGTGTCCTCTTTGATTTCACTGAGCAGTGGTTTGTAGTTCTCCTTGAAGAGGTCCTTTACATCCCTTGTAAGTTGGATTCCTAGGTATTTTATTCTCTTTGAAGCAATTGCGAATGGAAGTTCATTCCTGATTTGGCTCTCTGCTTGTCTGTTACTGGTGTATAAGAATGCTTGTGATTTTTGCATATTAATTTTGTATCCTGAGACTTTGCTGAAGTTGCTTATCAGATTAAGGAGATTTTGGGCTGAGACAATGGGGTTTTCTAAATATATAATCATGTCATCTTCAAACAGGGACAATTTGACTTCTTCTTTTCCTAACTGAATACCCTTGATTTCTTTCTCTTGCCTGATTGCCCTAGCCAGAACTTCCAACACTATGTTGAGTAGGAGTGGTGAGAGAGGGCATCCCTGTCTTGTGCCAGTTTTCAAAGGGAATGCTTCCAGTTTTTGCCCATTCAGTATGATATTAGCTGTGGGTTTGTCATAAATAGCTCTTATTATTTTGAAGTACGTTCCATCAATACCGAATTTGTTGAGCGTTTTTAGCATGAAGGGCTGTTGAATTTTGTCAAAAGCCTTTTCTGCATCTATTGAGATAATCATGTGGTTATTGTCTTTGGTTCTGTTTATATGCTGGATTACGTTGATTGATTTGTGAATCTTTAACCAGCCTTGCATCCCAGGGATGAAGCCCACTTGATCATGGTGGATAAGCTTTTTGATGTGCTGCTGAATCCGGTTTGCCAGTATTTTATTGAGGATTTTTGCATCGATGTTCATCAGGGAGATTGGTCTAACATTCTCTTTTTTTGTTGTGTCTCTGCCAGGCTTTGGTATCAGGATGATGTTGGCCTCCTAAAATGAGTTAGGGAGGATCCCCTCTTTTTCTATTGATTGGAATAGTTTCAGAAGGAATGGTACCAGCTCCTCCTTTTACCTCTGGTAGAATTCAGCTGTGAATCCATCTGGTCCTGGACTTTTTTCAGTTGGTAGGCTATTAATTATTGCCTCAATTTCAGAGCCTGCTATTGGTCTATTCAGGGATTCAACTTCCTCCTGGTTTAGTCTTGGGAGAGTTTAAGTGTCCAGGAAATTATCCATTTCTTCTAGATTTTCTAGTTGATTTGCGTAGAGGTGTTTATAGTATTCTCTGATGGTAGCTTTTGTTTCTGTGGGGTCGATGGTGATATCCCCTTTATCATTTTTTATTGCATCTATTTGAT
>NW_022332226.1:0-1857 GCF_002776525.5 Piliocolobus tephrosceles | reverse complement strand
AGGGAGGTGGGGAGGCATATGTATTTCATTGCATCTTTGGAAATTATATTTTTATATTATGTAGAAATTTTGAAAATATACTTTTCAGGCTAGAGCAATACACACACACACACACACACACACACACACACACACACACCCACCAAAATCTAACAGGACTATGTTCTGGAGTCAATACCAGATGCTTTGAACCTAGACGTGACCTTGTGCACAAAACTCTTCTGCAAGTAAGGGATACTTTTAATTGCATTTGTTGTCTTTCTCATCACCAAAATATTGAGTAAGTAAATATTATGCACCTATTTGGAGAAATCACTGCAAAACTATTTTAAAACATAGTTGTCTTTTGTCTTATTATACTCTTCCATACTTTAGAGTTAGTAGGGACCTCAGATCATTTGGTTCCATGTACTCCTTTTGGGGTAGGTAACAACATTCTAATTTTCCAGACGAGGCAACTGGAGCTCAGATATAAAATGAATTTCGAATGACTAAGATTCAGGAATAATTATTTTACTAATGTCAGGATGATATCCATCAAAGACTAGATTAAACATTTATATTTTTTGCAGTGTTGCTCTAAATTTATCAGTTGCCACATTGAGTAACTAGAGTTTGTTACAGTTGCAAAGTATAATAATTAACTTCTATGTCTTATGTAAAAACATAAGTAAATTGCAGTCTCAGGTTCATTTGTCATTCCTGTAAGGATCCTTGACCATAAATAAACCCAGTCAACCATTAACCTCCTGGTCGTGACCTGAACTGCATACAAAGAATTTAGAGGGAAATAAAGAGAGTCTGGATATTGAATCTTGATGATCTGAGCCTACCAGGAACAGTTTCTTTTCCCACTTTGCCCAGCACTGAGCTGGAAGGTCAAAAATAGGGAGAATGAGTGTGGGGGTGTGGTTGTCAGTAAAGATTTAAAAAATCCCATTGACTTCTACGTGAATTTACCAAAGAATTACCATGTGGTAAATAAAAATTGATGTCAGGTACAAGCAGGTTTTAAGAGGCAGGGATAGGAAGGCAAAACCAACACTGCACTGAAGGGGAGTCTGGAGGCAGGCAGTCGCTAGAGAGATACTCAGGTGAATGGGCCCTTGCGAGGTGAGCTGGCAAATATTCGCCATTTAAATCTATTTCTCTGTCATTTCACAGAGCTAAGTGTATAGTTCAAACTCCATAAATATATATATTTTTAATTTTATTATTATTATACCTTAAGTTCTAGGGTACATGTGCATAACGTGGAGGTTTGTTACATATGTAAACTTGTGCCATGTTGGTGTGCTGCACCCATCAACTCGTCAGCACCCATCAACTCGTCGTTTACATCAGGTATAACTCCTAATGCAATCCCTCCCCCTTCCCCCCTCCCCATGATAGGCCCTGGTGTGTGATGTTCCCCTTCCTGAGTCCAAGTGATCTCATTGTTCAGTTCCCACCTATGAGTGAGAACATGCGGTGTTTGGTTTTCTGTTCTTGCCATAGTTTGCTGAGAATGATGGTTTCCAGCTGCATCCATGTCCCTACAAAGGACACGAACTCATCCTTTTTTATGGCTGCATAGTATTCCATGGTGTATATGTGCCACATTTTCTTAATCCAGTCTGTCACTGATGGACATCTGGGTTGATTCCAAGTCTTTGCTATTGTGAATAGTGCCGCAATAAACATATGTGTGCATGTGTCTTTATAGCAGCATGATTTATAATCCTTTGGGTATATACCCAGTAATGGGATGGCTGGGTCATATGGTACTTCTAGTTCTAGATCCTTGAGGAATCGCCATACTGTTTTCCATAATGGTTGAACTAGTTTACAATCCCACCAACAGTGTAAAAGTGTTCC
>NW_022332225.1:0-2102 GCF_002776525.5 Piliocolobus tephrosceles | reverse complement strand
GCCAGTATCCAACTGAGACTGTGCCCTAGTAATCTTCGAAATGAAATGGATAGCTGGTTTCCTGTATAAATATTCAGAAAAGACATTTGCCATGTTAAAATTTTTATAAATTTTATAAAATTTATAAAAATATGTGTACCATTAGGAATAATAAATAATATCCAGTAAAGTAAATCTAAACAGCATTCTGTAGAGTAAGTAGGACTTAGTTGTAGCTACTGTTTTGCTTTTTTTTAACAGAGTGAAGCTCAGAGTTTTACCATTATATTTACCAGCTTTCTACCTAAAACCAGATATAAGTTTTTTCTGTTTTTTTTTTTTTTTTTGAAACAGAGTCTCGCTCTGTTGCCCAAGCGGGAGTGCGGTGGCACGATCTCGGCCCACTGCAAGCTCCACCTCCCAGGTTCACGCCATTCTCCTGCCTCAGCCTCCTGAGTAGCTGGGACTACAGGCGCCCACCACCTCGCCCAGCTAATTTTTTATATTTTTTAGTGGAGACGGTGTTTCACCATGTTAGCCAGGATGGTCTCATCTTGACCTTGTGATCCGCCCGCCTTGGCCTCCCAAAGTGCTGGGATAACAGGCGTGAGCCACTGTGCCCCACCAGATATAAGTCTTTTAAATATGCAATGTATGTAAAATAAAATACTGAATCTCTTTGAAAAATAATATGAAAAAGTTTTTTCATATTACTGAACATAAACAAGATCAAGGAACAGAAGGGAAAGGTATACCCTACCCATAGCGATACAAGCAATGTGTTTCTTCAAATATCATAATTTGATTTCTTTGAAGCAAAAGTTCATTTCCAACACTCAGCAGAATTAATCAAGCACCTAATAAAAGCTGGAGTGAATTATACTATGCAGGTAAGCTACTTTCTTAGAAGAGTGTGTTTTCCTGCTGTGTCTTTTCACTTGTGAGATACACAACACAGCTTCTCTATTATTCCGTTCTCCATACTATTATTTTTTAATACATTTTTTAGGTACCAAAGATTGTGTTCTCTGTTCCTAATTATACCAGGAATGTGAATGAGCTCATGCTTTACAAGTGAATTGCATGAATCCTTTCTAAATTGTCATTTTCCTCTCAGACTTACTCATATCCCAAATATTGAATTATTTTAAAAGTCACAAGTTTCTACTTCCCTTTTTGTTCCTTTTGTCTTTTCTTCCTTTTGTTGTTTCTTTCTTCCTTTTCTTGTTCCTTTTGTCTTTTTCCTTTGTCTTTATTATTAAATATGAGAATTTGTTTTCAATTTATTATTAAGTATGAGAATTTATTATAATCTCATAATAGTATATAAAAATGTTTGGGGAAATATAGGTAAAGAAGAGAGGATAAAAGGCCATTTGCACTACCATTTACACCTGTGCATTCATATATTTACTACATATTTATCAAGGACATTATAGTGGTCACTCTGCTCTATGGGTAACAAGACATACTTGACATTATGAAGGAGGTTCCAGTCTGATATAGGAGTCATGAAAGGAAAAAATAAAGTCATGTAAATTTCTCACCATTCAGAAGAACCAAAAGTTGTTCAACCTGTCTAAAACACAAACCACCAGGTTTAGGATAGTTTAGGATAGCTGGGACTACAGGCACCTGCCACCACGCCCGGCTAATTTTTTGTATTTCTAGTAGAGACGGGGTTTCACTGTGTTGGCCAGGATGGTCTCAATCTCCTGACCTTGTGATCCACCTGTCTCGGCCGCCCAAAGTGCTGGGATTACAGGCTTGAGCCACCGTGCCCAGCCTATTTTTCTTTTAGACATGCAACTAAGTTTATGGTTGACTGATACAAGCATCACAGACTTCTAATAACAACAGTTGAGATAGTAAGAAAATTTCTGTGCCAATTCTCACAACTTGTCTATTTCTATCATACCTACCCTCATTGTCATGAAGTTATCTTTGATGTGTATGAAGCTGGAGAATGCAAATTTCTATCTGGCCAATAGCATCAGAGAAAAAGAACTCACATTTATTCTACCCCTATGCTTTTTGTTACGTAAACTCAGCTAATCCTCAGTCCAGCCATATAAAATAAATACAATTGTTCTCTGATAAAGAAATCAAGATTCAGAGAGATT
>NW_022332224.1:0-1536 GCF_002776525.5 Piliocolobus tephrosceles | reverse complement strand
AGTGACAGATAAAACCACAAAGATGGGGAAAAAGCAGGGCAGAAAAGAAATGCAAACAATAAAACAAAGAATAACATTTTAAATGCAATTCATTCTTCATGAAATAAGAACTATGAAAACTATAGACCTTATTCAAAAATGAAAACACAATCTTGAAATTCATTTCAAAGTTTCACAACACACACTCTTTGATGAGGCAATGGCAGTCTTTAAGCCTGAGATGAATCTCCCCACCTGCCTGGTTTTAAGAGAGTGAGAGTAATCCCAGCACTTTGGGAGGCCCAGGTGGGAGGACTGCTTGAGCCTGGAGATGGAGACCAGACTGGGCAACATAGCGAAACTGTTTGGACGAACGGAGGCAAGATGGTGCACTTCCGGGTTCTTCTTCACCACCAACTCTTCCCGCGCGCGCAAAAATGCAGCCGGCGCCCAGGGAGGGTGCAGACCAACTGGGCATGCGCCAGGTGACGTCAATCTGAAGAGACCAAGATTTACCTGGTCGCACCTGCGGAACGCCCCTGACACGCCCATGCCCCACCTATTGCCCTCCCACTCCTAGAAAAGCCGCTCTCCGCCATTGAGCCATGCGGCCTTCTCACAGCCCTGCGGCCTTCTTGCAGCCCCACTCCTGTCGGGATGTCGGGACTGTGGGAAGTCCGTCCGAGAGCCCCACGGGGGGACTCTGCCGGCCTCCTTCCCCGGAGGCCGACAGACTTCTCCCGCACACCTTAGGTTACCAAAATAAACCAGCAGTTTTGCTGTTACACTTGCCTACCCGCTGGTTCTTTTGCGCCCGCTCGGCTGGTCTTAGAAAAACAAGACAGAAACCATGCCTCTACTAAAAAAATTTCTTTTTTTTAATTGGCTGGGTGTGATGGTGGTGCACGCCTATGTTCCCAGCTACTCAGGAGGCTAAGGTAGGAGGATAGCTCGAGCCCGGCAGGCTGAGGCTGCAGTGAGCTGTCATCATGCTACTGCACTCCAGCCTGGGTGACAAAGAGACTCTGTCTCAAACAAAACAAAAATACCAGGGAGAATAAAAAATGAAAAAGGAAAAAACGCACAGCATCTTGGGAGGTTAAGGGGATTAACTTGTGTCACAGCCATCAGACCAGCTGCCTAAACTTATCCCTCCCTTCATGGAGTATCACACAGATGGTAGGAATCTAGTTCAGTAAGTCTGCCTAATTTGGGTGAGCCACTGCTTATTGTTTACTGTCAGGATTTTTGTGAAAGGTTTATATACAAAATGCCTTTTTACATGTATAATATACAAAATTAAAACCTTGATCACTCTTGTTACTTATAGTTAAGTAAAAAGACATCCATAAGTATGAAGAATTACAAAATACAAAGAGTCAACACGTTAATTATTCCACCCTTTAAAAAGATAAAGGTAAAACTTTTAGTTCTACCCTTAAAAGCTTCAGGAATGGTTCCTAATTAGTCCATGACAAGTTGAGTGACACAGAAAACTTCCTAATTATCTGAAGAGTTTACACCACCAAGTGGAAAGATACCTGGGCACTTTCTAAG
>NW_022332223.1:0-8753 GCF_002776525.5 Piliocolobus tephrosceles | reverse complement strand
ATAGGAAAGAACCCACTTATGTGTGCAACTAAAATTTAAGGAGTGAGGACTTAGTAATTCTCAAAGTGCAGCCTCAGACAAGCAGCATCAACACAAACTGGGAAATCTGTTAGAAATGCAAGTTCCCAGACTGCATCCCAAACCTCCCGAATAAGAAACTCTGGGAGTGGAGACCTGCAATCTTCGATTTAAAAAGCTCTCCGGGCTGGACATGTTGGCTCACGCCTCTAACCCCAGCATTTTGGGAGGCTGAGGTGGGAGGACTGCTTGAGGTCAGGAGTTTGAGACCAGCTTGACCACTGCTACTAAAAATACAAAAATTAGCTGGGCGTGGTGGCACACCTGTGGTCCCAGCTACTTGGGAGGCTGAGGCAAGAGAATCGCCTGAGCCCAGGAGGTTGAGGCTGCAGTGAACTGTGATCACACCACAGCACTCCAGCTAGGTGCTAGAGCAAGACCTTGTCTCAGAAATAAAATAAAATAACAAGCTCTCCAGGTGTTTTGGATGCCAAGTTTGAGGACCAAAGGTGTATTTTTTAACAAAGGACAATTCCGCCAGGTGGCATCCCGACATGAGAAATTAACAAACACATCTGTTCTGCAGTTTCACAAAAATTCCACCAGGTGGCACACTAACCTGGGTACAGCCATCCCCTCTATCCAAGGTTTCGCTTTCTGCAGTTTCTGTCAGCCATGGTCAACCTCCGCCAAAAATATTAAACAGAAAATTCTAGAAATAAACGATTCATATTTAAAATTACATACTGTTCTGAGTAGTGTGATGAAATCTCACGCCGTCCAGCTCTGTCCTGCCCAGGCTGTGAATCACCACTTTGTCCAGGGTATCCACACTGAATATGCTACACATCATTCGTTACTTAGCCATCTTGGTAATTAGATGGAAAAAGCCAGAATACAGAGAGCTTAGTACTATTCAAAGTTTCAGGCATTCACTGGGGGACTTGGAACATATCCCCTGAAGACAAGGGTTGGCAGGGACCACTATAGTGGGAAAAACATATTTGTCCTGCAATTACGCGACAATTCTACCTGGTGGCACTCTAACCTGAGTAATAGGAAAGACTCTCATATGCAATTGCAGGCAAATTCCATCAGGGGGCGATGTAATCAGAGTAATAAGAAAAACATATCTGTGTGCAATTACAAGAAAATTTTACTAGGTGGCACTGGAACCTCATTAATAAGAAAAACACCGCTACACTCCAGCCTGGACAACAGAGCCGGACTGTTTCAAAAAGAAAGAAAAAAGAAAAAAGTCTCACCGGGTATGGTGGCTCACACTTGTAATCGCAGCACTTTGGGGGGCCAAGGTAGGCAGATCACTTGAGGTCAGGAGTTGGAGACCAGTCTGGCCAACATGGTGAAACCCCATCTCTATTTTAAAAAAGTACAAAATATGTCCCAGCGCAGTGGCTCACACCTGTAATCCCAGCACTTTGGGAGGCCGAGGTGGGCGGATCACGAGGTCAGGCGTCAGAGACCAGCCTGGCCAACATGGTGAAACCCCATCTCTAGTAAAAATACAAAAATTGGCTGGGCATGGTGGCGCATGCCTGTAATCCTAGCTACTCGGGAGGCTGAGGCAGGAGAATCACTTGAACCAGGGAGTCGGAGATTGCAGGGAGGTGAGATCACGCCACTGCACTCCATCTCAAAAAAAAAAAAAAAGTACAAAAAATTAGCCAGGCGTGGTGGTGTGCACCCGTAGTCCCAGCTACTCTGGAGACTGATGGGAGGATCACCCAAGCCTGGGAGGTGGAGGCTGCAGTGAGCCGAGTGCATGGCGCCACTGCACTCCAGCCCAGGCGACAGAGTGAGAGACCCTGTCTCAAAAAAAAAAAAAAATCTGCCTTACCATCCTGCAATTTACATGACAACCCCACAGGGGGCATTCTAACATAAGAGATACAAAAATATATTCTGCAATTACACAAAAATTCCACATGATGACACTCTAACACAACAAATTAAAAACTTATGCACTTATGTTAAAAAAGTCCGTATCTAACATAAGAAATAAAAAGCCAGCTCTGCAGTTACATAAGAATTCCACAGGTGGTGCTCTAACATAATGAGAAAATTTGTCACGTGTCTGGAATTCTCTTGGAATTTAGTCAAAAACCATATTAATACATGGTGATAAACTTATAGAATGTATTTACTTGGTAAATTAAAGTGTAAGTTAAAATTTAGTACATGTGATTTGAATATATCTTAATATAGGACTTAATCTTTGCATTTTAATGACTTGTTTGCACATTCTTCCTACCAGTAGTAGATCCTCTGAGGCAGAAATCAAATCGAATTTTTCAGTCTCCTCAACCTCTACTACAGTAGTTGATACATAATAGGAATTCAATATTTATAAAACAAGTTAAAAGAAGAATTAATTAAAAACGTGAGGCTGGGCATGGTGACTCATGCCTGTAATCTTAGCACTTTGAGAGGCCGAGGTGGTGGATCACCTGAGGTCAGGAGTTCAAGACCAGCCTGGCCAACATGGTGAAACCCCGTCTCTACTAAAAATACAAAAACTAGTCGGGCGTGGTGGCGCGTGCCTGTAGTCCCAGCTACTTGGGAGGCTGTGGCAGAAGAATAGCTTGAACTCGGGAGGTGGAGGTTGCAGTGAACCAAGATTGCACTACTGCACTCCAGCCTGGGCAACAGAGTGAGACTCCATCTGAAACAAACAAACAAACAAACTGTGAGAGGTCAGTGAGGATCAAATGAATGGAGGAAAGGAAATATGAATAGAATAAAATCTAGAGCATTTGAGCTCTATTCCCAAGACTTCTATATTCCAAGACTGGAATAACGATGTTCTTTGCAATGCCTTCAAGTTGAGATTTTTAAAAAAGTTAGTGAACTAAAACATAAGCAAAATTAAGTTTATTTTTAAAAAGTAAGACCTGTAGTCCTAGCTATTTGGGAGGCTGAGGTGGGAGGATTACTTGAACCCAGGCTGCAGTGATCTGAGATTGCACCACTGCACTCCATCCAGCCTAGGCGACAGAGTGAGACCCTGTCTCAAAAAAAAGAAACTCAGTAAGAAAATTAGGTTTGATTGTGCTTTCAGAAGCTATTGAAGCTTTTTCAGTAACTTAGTTATTTGGGAACATGGTTTTCCAATTAACTGGGTTGATGGCCCAGAGGAGCCTGGAAAAGCTGCCTTTAGGGTCCCCGCAGGATTCATCCCAGAAGGGAGTGTCTCACTCTGCCCAAGGCTGGGCTGCACCAGCAGCTGCAGAAGGACAAGGCAAGGGCCTGGTGATTTGCAGACCAGACACACTCGAGGCCAGGCCAGAGCTCACTTAGGAAACCTGGGAAGCAGCCAAGCTCTCTTCCTGCCAGCTGGCGGCTCTTTCTGGTGCTAATTGCTGCCTCCTCCTTTTTGAGATCTCCCGAAGCCGCAGAGTCCTGTCCCCTCATTCCATCAAAACCTGCTTTCCTGGTGCTCACCAGCTAATGTACCCCTGATTATTTCCAGTTCCACAGCCCAAAAGCTGTTTCTAAATCGGAAATCCGAATCTTCTGTCCTGACCGGCCTCTCCGTCCAACTGCCCTCAAGTTCACGGTCACACTGGTAACTTCAGGTCCAGTCTCCCTCACCACCTTCAGTTTTGCCTTTGGGAAGGGAATTTGCGTTTTCTTCCGAGCTAAAGACCTCAACTCCAAAGAAATCTCAAATGGTGGTGTTTTAGACATCAGCC
Source organism: Piliocolobus tephrosceles (assembly GCF_002776525.5). NCBI lineage: Eukaryota > Metazoa > Chordata > Mammalia > Primates > Cercopithecidae > Piliocolobus > Piliocolobus tephrosceles. Next base: position 5,022 of record NW_022332223.1, on the reverse strand, counting down.
ACTGATTAGGGATTGGTCAAAGACGAATTGGGGCTCTTCACGGCACTGGGCTGTGCTTTGGCCCCCGGTCTGCATTGCTCACACAGCTGGGAGCTCCTGGGGTCCCAGGCTTTGACTCGCAGGGATGTTACAAGATGTCCTATTAGCCTATTTAAAAATCAGAATGGGCGTCCAAGACCCTGGCATTCATGGTCTCTGTCATCAGTCACCGCTTCACACCCTGGAGCTTTGCAAAGCCCCGAGTGCCACACTACTGCCACCCCTCAGCTGTGCTCCATGGCACCTGAGCGTTCCCACACAGATCTAGAGCCTTCTTTTAAACAGGACTGCGTCTGTCGCTGCCTCCACCTCTGCACCTAGTTGGGCTTGTCCATCTCTCTCATCTGGGCTTCTTGTGGAGGTTAAATAGCAGCCTTGTCCTGCTCCTTTCCACTTTCTATGTGGAGTCAAGGGTGTCTTCCAAAAGCATAAGCCAGATCTTGTCCCTCCCCCGCTTAACGCGCACGGGTGCTTTCCCACTGCACTTAGAGTAAGAGTCAGAGTTCTTACCGAGACCTATTAAGGCATGACCTGATCGGACCCCGACTTCTCCCCTCCTCACTGGCCTTCTGTTTGCTGTAGCCTGGCCACATCGTCTCTCCCTTCTGTTCCTCCAATACTCCCACTTGTTCCAGGCTCAGAGCTCTGCTTTCACCAGACCACGCCCAGATCTTTGCATAGATGCCCCCTTCTCTGCCTTGAGGGCTCGGCTGGCATCACCAGATAAAGGCTGTCCCTCCCTGCTGCCGCCAAGTGACTTTTCCACGTGACTAGACCCATCTGCTCCGTTCCGTGGAATGATTTTGTTGATGCGTTTATCGTGGGTGTTCCTCACTAGAATGGGAGGACCCTTCAAGGGTAGGTATCTTGAACATGGTGCTCCTCTCAGAGCCTAGAATGGTACTAGACGACATGTTCATGGAATCTTCTCCACTCAGACTAATATTGTATCACAAAACCCTTGGGGAATTCTCTTGCATCAGCTGCATCTGTGTATGTACAAGAAACTACAGTCCATCAGTAAGAAGGAGGGTTCTTAGGAAGTCTTGGATAGAGAACATGTCAGCGGGTTCTGTTTCTCTCCTGTTCTTGGTCCAGTGTGAGGACACATGGGAAATGGATGCCCCGTGAGGCTGGCCCAACTTCAGCTTCTAGAGGTCTCAACCTTGCAGCAAGTGGACAAATGAGTTTAAAAGGGGAAACGTGGGCCGGGTGCGGTGGCTCAAGCCTGTAATCCCAGCACTTTGGGAGGCCGAGACGGGCGAATCACAAGGTCAGGAGATTGAGACCATCCTGGCTAACACAGTGAAACCCCGTCTCTACTAAAAAATACAAAAAACTAGCCGGGCGAGGTGGCGGGCGCCTGTACTCCCAGCTACTCAGGAGGCTGAGGCAGGAGAATAGCGTAAACCCGGGAGGCAGAGCTTGCAGTGAGCTGAGATCTGGCCACTGCACTCCAGCCTGGGCGACAGAGAGAGACTCCGTCTCAAAAAAATAAAAAAAAAAAAAAAGGGAAACGTGGCTTCTGAATCTTGGCACTTCTTGTTTGCTGCTGCGTTACACATTTGAGGACGTGGCCTCGTCTTCTGGAATAAGTATGGTTTTAGGTTAAATATTGGCAGAACGCTGGTTTCTTCAAAATGAAAAAAAAATCATGCAAATCTGAAACAAAGTTTGAATAATCTTATTTCATTTCATGGTCATTCATTGATACATTTTATGATTTTAGGTTCTCTTAGACCTGTGGTTCTCAAAATCTCAGGACTGATTTTGTCCCTAGGAGCCATTTGGCAGTGTCTAGAGACATTTTTGGTTGTCACTGCTTGCGGGGAGGGTGCTACTGGCATCAGGTGGGACGAGGACAGGGACACTGCTAAACATCTCACAGCGCACAGGAAAGCCCGCAACAAAGAACAACGTGTTACCAAATGTCAGCAGTGCTGGAGTTGAGGAACATGGTCTTAGACTGTGAAAATCAATCATGCATTGCCTGAAAAGAAAATGCACGTTCTTTTTAGAAAGTGAAAAATATAGATAAACTCAGAGAAGAGAAACTGCAAGCAACTGTCAAACTTTTGGTGTTTTAGCTTTCTAGCATTTTTTTCTAAATACAAATATATTATTAACAAAAACGATATATGCCAGAAATAGTCTGCAACTTTTTTTTTTTTTTTTGAGACGGAGTCTCACTCTGTCACCTAGGCTGGAGTGCAGTGGCACAATCTCGGCTCCCTGCAACCTCGGCCTCCAGGGTGCAAGTGATTCTCCTGGCTCAGCCTCCTGAGTAGCTGGGATTACAGGCACCCACCACCACGCCTGGCTAATTTTTGTATTTTTAGTGGTATGGGGTTTCGCCATGTTGACCAGGCTGGTCTCAAACGCCTGACCTCAAGTGATCCACCCGCCTCAGCCTCCCAAAGTGCTGGGATTACAGGCATGAGCCACTGTGCCCACCCACTGTAACTCTTTTTAAATCCTGCTGCAGAACCGTGTACATATCATTAAGAAACATTCTACTACATAATTTGGAATGACTGTATCGTATTTTGTTGTATGGATGAGCTATTATTTAATCATCTCCCTACCATCGCATATTTACATTTTTCTGGTTTTATCTATTATTCTCAGTGCTTTGATGAAAGATTATGTGCACAAGTGTGATTCCTTCCAAAGGATGCATTCTTAGAAGTTGGGCTGCTGGATCAAAAGTTTTAAGGCTTTCATGTCTATCTTTGAAAACAACTAACCGGATGGTCTGGTCATTGTGGGTGGAGACACATTTTGCCGTCCTTGGTATCTCTTATTGTAACTACCAATGCATGATTGATTTTCACAGTCTAAGACCATGTTCCTCAACTCCAGCACTATTGACATTTGGTAACACGTTGGTCTTTGGTGCGGGCTTTCCTGTGCGCTGTGAGATGTTTAGCAGTGCCCCTGTCCTCGTCCCACCAGATGCCAGTAGCACCCTCCCCCCAAGCAGTGACAACCAAAAATGTCTCTAGACACTGCCAAAGGCCTCCTAGGGACAAAATCACTCCTTAGGTGTCTTAGGTGAGGCAGTTCCAGCAGCAGATCTTGAGAATAAGATTTGAGGCCGGACACGGTGGCTCACACCTGTAATCTCAGCACTTTGGGAAGCCGAGGTGGGTGGATTACCTGAGGCCAGGAGTTCGAGACCAGCCTGGCCAACATGGTGAAACCTCATTGCTACTAAAAATACAAAAATGAACCAGGCATGGTGGTGCGTGCCTGTAGTCCCAGCTACTTGGGGAGGCTGAGGCAGGAGAATTATCTGAACATAGGAGGGGGAGGTTGCAGTGAGCCGAGATTGTGCCACTGCATTCTAGCCTGGGTGACCAAGTGAGACTCGGTCTAAAAAAAGAAAGAGAATAAGATTTGAGTGCAGACCGGGCATGGTGGCTCACTCCTGTAATCCCAGCACTTTGGGAGGCTGAGGTGGGAGGATCATGTGAGCCCAGGAGTTCAAGACCAGCCTGAGCAATATAGGGAGACCCCCATCTCTACAAAAAAATAAATAAATAAAAACATCAGCCGGGTATGGTGGTGTGTGCCTGTAGTCCTAGCTACTCTGGAGGCTGAGGTGGTAGGATTGCTTGAACCTGGGAGGCAGAAGTTTCAGTGAGCCAAGATTGTGCCACTGCACTCCAGCCTGGGTGACTGTGTGAGACTCTGTCTCAAAAAAAAAGATTTGAGTGTGAGTAGTTTATTTGAGAGAAGCATCAGTCAGGGAGCGTGGAAGTGAGACAGGGAAGAGAAAGAAGCCAGTATAAGGCATTCTAAGGAGCAGGTTACCTTTGTGGACAACTGGGGCTTCATACCCCTGAGAAGCTCCAGGAGAGAGTGCAGAACACATCTCGGGGTTGTCCCAGCTGAGGGGAGAGGAAGCTGGGGTATTGATCCTCCCACTCTCATTGATCATTGGTGGAGGGAAGGCTCTCCTATGGGAACTCCCTGTCACCCTGGCCTTCCCTGCAAGGTGGCTCAGCACAGGCCCACCATAGCCAGACACAGTCCCTGGCTGGAGAGTGATGGGTGCTTGTGGGAAGAATCCACCATTGGGCATGGGAATGGTGAGTGCCAAGGGTGTTACCATTGGTGCACTGACAGCGTGGGCTGCCCTGGCTCCATAGTGAACACATAGCAGATGCCCACTCAGTATTTTCAAATAAACTAATGACACGGGCAGCTTTTTTCCTTGTAGGATGAAAGAGTTAGACCTTTTTAGAAGAGAAGGTGAATTGAGGCTCGATCCAGCCAAGCCTGCCACTTCACAGATGAGCCAGCAGATCCAGATAACTGAAACACATTGTCAAAGCAAGGCTTCCTTTCCCACCCAGTAATGGAGGGCTGCTTATGTGTGGGGTTGTGGAGCTGATCATTCTCGTTATGGAAAAGCATTCAGCTCTGCACACTGGGTTGCATGGTTACTGTCTGTTTCTCAAACATTTCATCCAAGCTCTCTTCTGTTTCAGAGCTTTGAACTTGCTGTTTTCTTCTGCATAGAACGGGCACCCCCTAGATCTCTGCACAGATCCCTCTTCTCATGATCCATGCCTTGGCTCCAGTAACACTTTCTCTTGGAGGCCACACTGGCCTATGGTTACAGAAAAGTTTAAGGAGGCGTCATCAAATGGTCAAAGCACAAGGGCACAGGCATCCAGAGGTGGTGTGGACCTCAAACACAGAGCAGGGGGTGCCAATGTATGGGAAATGGGCAGGTGGTGTGGGTGAAAGGAAATGAAGACAGGCGATTCAAAGTACATGCAGGCAGCCAAGTGTGGTGGCTCACGCCTGTAATCTTAGCACTTTGGGAGGCCAAGGCAGGAGGATTGCTTGAGGCCAGGAGTTCAAGATCAGCCTGAGCAACATAGTGAGACCTGTCTCTATTTTATATTTAAAAATATATATATATATTATATATATGTGTGTGTGTGTATATGTGTCCTATATACACATATA
>NW_022332222.1:0-7135 GCF_002776525.5 Piliocolobus tephrosceles | reverse complement strand
TCGCACACACCCATTCAGTCATCTGGAGAGAGAGAGGGTTTTTAACCACCGGTGGTACCCCTATTATTAACAAAAACCAAATACTCAAACTACTAGATGCACTGTCAGCACCTTCCAAGGTAGCCATTATACATTGTAAAGGGCACCAAACTTCATCTGACCCGGTAGCAGCTGGCAACAATTTCGCTGACATCACTGCCAAGTCAGCCGCCAGATTTTCCACCCCTAAGCCTCCTTCTGTCTGTTTTCTCTCCCCCCAATATGCCCCTAACTACACTCAGGAAGAAAAGGCTAAGCTATTACAAAATCCAACAGCCAAACTAACTACAGGTGACTGGATATATATTGATAACAAACTAGTTATTCCTGAAACACAACTCCATACCATTCTAACAGACATACATAACTCTTTACATATAGGTCCCAAAGCCTTATACAATTTTCTAAATCCCCTCCTCCACTGTCCAACACTACAAAAACACTTACTGACAATCAACCAGCAGTGCTCTACCTGTCTAAAGGCAAATCCTCAAGGCGCATTGCGTAATCCCCATCCCAGCCACCAACTCAGAGGACACCAACCAGGTGAAGATTGGCAAATTGATTTCACACATATGCCAAAACATAAAAAATTCAAATACCTCTTAACCCTTGTGGACACTTTTTCAGGGTGGATAGAGGCCTATCCTACCACAGGAGAAACCGCTAACATTGTTGCCTCTATACTCACTGAACATATTATTCCTAGGTTTGGTCTCCCGGTCACTCTTCAATCCGACAATGGTCCAGCATTCATCTCTAAGGTAGTCCAACAGGTGGCATCCCTCCTACACATCACCTGGAAACTCCACATCCCTTATAGGCCTCAGTCTTCTGGTAAAGTAGAAAAGGCTAACGGACTCATCAAACAACAGCTCACCAAACTCTCAATCGAAACCCAGCAGTCGTGGGTAACCCTCCTTCCCTTAGCCCTGACCCGGCTGCGGGCAGCACCTCGAAGCCCAACAGGCCTCAGTCCGTTCGAATTAGTCTACGGACGGCCCCTAACCCTCCAGCAAATACCTTCCCTGCCAGCCCCTTTGGCGAACTACCTCCCATATCTCACTCTTCTCAGACAACTCCTAAGACAGCACGCTGAGTTAGCACACCCTCCTCCAACAGACGCCTACAACCCACATCTCTCCCTCAGTCCCGGAGACCAAGTATACATAAAAGATATCCAAGCCAAAGACTTACAGCCCAGGTGGAAAGGTCCATACATTGTCCTCCTGTCTACACATACAGCAGCAAAACTCCTAGGACACACGCATTGGATTCATATTTCCCAGCTAAAAAGGGCCCCCACCGAGAATAATCAGTGGACATCAGTTCAACTTTCCCCCACTCGCCTCAAACTTACAAAGCTTCCTTGACTATCTCATGCTCCCCGACCCCTGGCACCTAGCTTGCTTTCTCAACATCCTCTACATAAACCTGTCAGACTTTCAATACATAGCCCCAGATCCATATCTACCTCCGGACAATAGTCCAGAGCAGTGGTTCTCCCGTCTTCTAACTTTCATCGAACATCTTCAGTGACAAGGGACACTGCAACTACACTGAAAATGTAGTCTCAGTTTACATTTATATTGCTGTCTCACTCATACACTCAGACCTTTGCTAGTCCGCCTACTGTATGGCAGTTATTTTTTTAATCACTGAAACTTGGCCACAAGACAGCCGAACACACTCAGTAGCTCATAGTTCTGCCAGTTGTCTTCCTTAAGGCTGTCAAACTTCTCTCCGCACAATAGAGGCCCCTTCTCATGGCTCACACTTATCCGCCAAAGGCCAAACTTAACCTACACTGTGAATATAACTAATCTCTCCCACCGCTTCCTCTGTGAGGCTTTAGAAGGCCCCCACCTAGTGGCAGCCCCCCCCCCCCGCCCATGGCCTTCAACACAACTGGTCTCTCTCTCTAAAACTCTTAACCATACAGCCATTAATTGATCCCTCTATGTCCCCGTGTCCTTGGTCCCCAGTCTAACTTTATACAGCCAGGCAGAGGTAGCAGAGCTTTTCCAACAACTTTGTATGCTACTACGCCACTTTCGTCAAAAACTGGCTGTTTTCCTCCCTCTAGTTATTGGAATCAGCTGAAGGACTGGCCTCCCTGCAGCGCCGAACTACCTCAATAGCCCAAGTAGCTGCCCAAAATAGGCGAGCTCTGGACTTGCTTACAGCTGAAAAAGGAGGCACTTGTCTCTTCCCTGGAGAAGAGTGCTGCTATTATGTTAGCGAGTCAAGCCTAGCAGACACTAACATTCAAACCCTCAATAAAATACAAGCTGAAATACAGAACCTTAATACCTCAACCTTGCTGGGACCTTCCTTCTGGGTTTTGCCCATATTCCAACAAATGCTTCCATTTCTTGTTCTTATACTAATACTGTGCCTTATTTTATTTTTCATCCGTGCGTCCAAATACCAACCATAGGCTCCAACTTTAACAACGCCCCTTAACAGCAGGAAGTAGCCAGACAGACCACGGCGCCCCTTTATCACTATTATCAATAAAAGGTTGGACTGTTTGGACGAACGGAGGCAAGATGGTGCACATCCGGGTTCTTCATCCCCCCTCCCAACTTTTCCCACGCGGAGGCAAGATGGTGCACATCCGGGTTCTTCATCCCCCCTCCCAACTCTTCCCGCGCACGCGAAAATGCAGCCGGCGCCCAGGGAGGGTGCAGACCAACTGGGCATGCGCCAGGTGACGTCAATCTGAAGAGACCAAGATTTACCTGGTCGCACCTGTGGAACGCCCCTGACACGCCCATGCCCCACCTATTGCCCTCCCACTCCTAGAAAAGCCGCTCTCCTCCATTAAGCCACACGGACTTCCCAGTTTTTTGTTGCTGTCGGAACTGTCGGAACTCCGTCTGAGAGCTTGGGGGAGGGGAACTCTGCCGGCCTTCTTTGCCGGAGGCCGACAGACTTCTTCTCCACACCTTGGGTTACTAAAATAAACTTGCAGTTTTGCGCCTGACCTTTGCCTACTTGCTGGTTCTTTTGCTCGCTCTGGTGGTCTTAGAAAAACAAGACAGGTGGTGCCGAAACCCGGGAGGAGACCCCTCCTCAGGGCCCCCAGGGTCCGGGGAGCCTCCTCCTCGTTCCACGCCGCGGACGGACCAGGACCTGAGACCCGCTTCGCTCACTCTCACGGCCTCTCTGGGGTAAGTGCCCTTGTCTCCTCTTTACCACCCTCGGCCAAAATCCTGCGCAGGTCCGAGGTCCATTTTGAGCCACCAAGTGGCTTGGAAGCCACCACGTGGCTTCGGAGAGCCTTGCAGGACGGAGACGTCCGCCTGAAGGTACCCTCCACTTTGGCTTCAAGAGCCTCCAGTCTGTCTCTGCTGGTTCCAAAGGACACTTTGAAGCCAGGCAGAGATCCACTTCCATTTCCATTGTGTCCATTGTGTGTCGGTAAAGAGGAAACAAATGGGAAACCCCCAGTCCAAATTTCCAAAGAGCACCCCCTTAGGGTGCCTCCTAGCCAATTTAAAAACCTTACAGCTTGAACAAGACCTTAGGAGGAAGCGGTTAATTTTCCTTTCCACTGTGGCGTGGCCGCGATACAAACTAGACAATCAGTCTCAGTGGCCACCAGAGGGCACCCTAGACCGCAATGTTCTGACCGACCTCAGCAATTTCTGCCAGCGGCTAGGCAAGTGGTCTGAAATTACTTACATACAAGGCTTTTGGGCCTTACGCTCTCGTCCCGACCTGTATAGCCGGTGCTCTTCAGCCCAAGTTATGCTAGCCAAGGACGCCGGCTCACAGGAACCCGAAAAAGAGGAGTCTTCATTTCTTTCTGTTCAGCCAGAGGATCTAGGTTTTCCCTCACTTCCGCCCTATACTCCTCCTCCTCCTCCCTCCGTCCGGAATCCTCCTTCCTCTTCCTTACCTACTAGTAATCCACTCAGTCCCATGCCTCCTTCGGGGCCCCCAACTGGCTGTCTTGAGTCTCCTGTCTCTGCTCACACCCGCTCTAAGTGCCCTGCTGATGTCCCCACTCCTGCCCCGCACCCTCCTACAGTGTTAGCGCCTTTGCGAGAGGTGGCTGGGGCGGAGGGGGTAGTCAGAGTACATGTCCCTTTTTCATTGGCCGATCTTTCCAAAATTGAGAAGCGTTTAGGTGATTTCTCAGCTAATCCTACCATCTACATAAAGGAATTTAGATACCTTTGTCAGGCCTATGACTTAACTTGGCATGACCTCCAGGTTATCCTAACCTCCACCCTAAACCCGGAGGAGCAAGAGCGCATCCTAGCGGCCGCCAGGCAGCATGCCAACCAACTACATTTAACTGATGCCGCCATCCCACTAGGGGAGCAAGCAGTCCCCTCGGCAGGCCCAGACTGGAACTACCAAGCAAACCAGCCTGGGCGCCGTAGGCGAGACCTAATGGTCCAGTGTTTGTTGGCTGATATGCAAGCAGCCTCAAACAAAACTGTAAATTTTAACAAATTAAAAGAAATTATTCAAAATCCAGAAGAAAATCCAGCCACATTCTTAAATAGGCTGACTGAGGTTCTGACCCAGTATACCCGGTTAGATCCGGCCTCCCCCACAGGGGCCACCATTTTGGCGTCTTATTTCATTTCTCAATCAGCTCCTGACATTCGTAAAAAACTTCAAAAGGTAGAGGATGGTCCTCAGGCACCAATACAAGACCTAGTTAAATTAGCCTTTAAGGTCTATAACTCCAGAGAGGAGACGGCTGAGGCAGTGCGACAAGCACGCCTTAAACAGAAGGCCCAGCTCCTAGCAGCGGCTTTACAGCCCAGTCGTAACCCCAGACCAGAGAGCACATACCCCACAGACTCCAAGGCCACGAAAGGAGCCTGCTATAAGTGTGGCAAGGCGGGACACTATGCCAACAGGTGTCCGCAGGGTCCCCGAGTCCCAACGCAGCCTTGCTATAAGTGCAAGGCATCAGGACATTGGGCCAGTGAATGTCCTAACCCTCATCCACCAGCAACCCCGTGCCCTGCTTGCCAGCAGAAAGGACACTGGAAGTCGGATTGCCCCACCCTGAGAACAGGTGCCGCGCCTCTACGTGACCCCCTTTCCCAGGATCCTGGGAGCTCCTTCCAGCTCCTACATCTGGACGACGACGACAACTGAAGGTGCCAAGACTCGGGGACCCCCATCACCCTCGCCAAGCCACAGGTAACTCTCCTGGTAGCGGGTAAGACAATTAATTTTTTAATAGATAGCGGGGCTACCTATTCTGTTTTGCCGTCCTTCTCTGGACCTAGCCTTCCATCCAATATCTCTGTAGTAGGGGTAGACGGAAAGCCATCCACTCCACGAAAAACTCCACTCCTTAATTGCTGCCTGGCCAACAACTATTTTGCGCACTCGTTCCTCATTATACCCTCATGCCCTACCCCCTTACTAGGCCGAGACATCCTGAGCACCTTAAAGGCCTCCATACACATCCCCACCAACCCATCCACTCCCCTTCAACCCTCTCATGACCTGTTGCTCATGCTTTGTGCAGGCGCACACGCTCCTCCTATGTCGCCCCCACCCCCCATCTTCCCTATTTCTGTACACCCTCAAGTGTGGGACACTTCCACCCCGGTCATAGCTGCCCACCACCCACCAGTTCTTGTCAAGCTCAAAGATCCTACTCGTTTCCCAAACCGCCCCCAATTCCCTCTCTCCCCGACACATCTACAAGGTTTAAAGCCAATTATCACGCGACTACTTAGCCAACATATCCTTGTCCGCACACATTCCCCTTGTAACACTCCAATACTTCCAGTTAAAAAGGCAGATGGAACGTATAGGTTAGTACAGGATCTTCGGCTAGTCAATGAAGCCACCCGTCCCACGCACCCTGTAGTTCCCAACCCCTACACCCTTCTGTCCCATATCCCTACCAATTCTACTTATTTTACTGTGCTAGACCTTAAGGATGCCTTCTTTACCATACCCCTACACACAGACAGCCAGTTCCTGTTTGCCTTCACATGGGAGGACCCAGACACACATACCTCCACTCAACTGACGTGGACAGTCCTCCCACAAGGGTTCCGGGACAGCCCCCATTTCTTTGGTCAGGCCTTAGGGAAAGACCTTGCCTCCTGCCCTCTCACTAATAGCAAAGTTCTGCAGTATGTAGATGATCTCCTAATCTGTAGCCCTACCAAACAAGACTCTCTTCTAGACACTGCAACTCTCCTCAACCATTTAGGCTCATTAGGTTATAGAGTATCTAAACACAAGGCCCAAATTTCTTGCCAAACCGTCATATACTTGGGAATTGAAATCACCCCAACAACCCGGTCACTAACTACCGACTGCATGGCCCTAATACGTAACCTTCTTCCCCCTCAAGATGCAAAAGAAATTCAATCTTTCCTAGGTCTAATAGGTTTCTTCAGACATTGGATCCCCAATTTTGGAATCCTAGCCAAACCTTTATACGCCGCAGTTAAAGAAACCCCACATGGGCCTTTGTCCAACCCCAAATTAATCTCGACTCATTTCACCCGCTTAAAAGCTTGCCTTCTCTCACAACCCACTCTCTCACTGCCTGATTTCCAGCGTCCCTTCCAACTCTTTACAGATGAAAGGCAGAAAGTGGCAGTTGGTCTCTTAGCCCAGCCTGTCGGTAACACCCACCGTCCTGTGGCCTATCTATCCAAACAGCTAGACCCAACTGTACAAGGCTGGCAACCCTGTCTGCGTGCGTTAGCAGCGGCAGCCTGCCTGACCCAGGAAGCAAAAAAGCTCATTAGAGGCAGTAATCTAACAGTCCTCTCCACACACCGTCTTCAGGATCTCATCTCTCATAAAAGTATTAGCCACTTAACTCCATCCCGGCTCCAACTTTTTCATCTCTTATTCATAGAAGACCCCACTGTTACTTTAGAAGTTTGTTCCTCTCTAAATCCAGCCACTTTACTGCCAGACTCTCTTAAACCACCCCATACTAAACATTCTTGTCCTGAGGTCCTGGAGGCTCAACCCCCCGGCCACCTACACTTGCATGACCAGCCCCTTCAGAATGCACAACTAACCTTATTTGTGGATGGCAGCTCCTTTATCAACCCCCAAGGAAACAGGCAGGCAGGATATG
>NW_022332221.1:0-3521 GCF_002776525.5 Piliocolobus tephrosceles | reverse complement strand
CCAGTAATGGGATTGCTGAGTCTAATGGTATTTCCGGTTCTAGATCCTTGAGGAATCACCACACTGTTTTCCACAATGGTTGAATTAATTTACACTCCCACCAACTGTGTAAAAGGGTTCCTATTTCTCCACATCCTCTCTGGCATCTGTTGTTTCCTCACTTTTTAATGATCACCATTCTAACTGGCATGAGGTGGTATCTCATTGTGGTTTTGCATTTCTCTAATGACAAGTGATGATCTTTTTTTCACATGTTTGTTGACTGCATAAATGTCTTATATTGAGAAGTGTCTGTTCATATTCTTCACCCACTTTTTGATGGGTTTGTTTTTTTCTTTTAAATTTGTTTAAATTCTTCGTAGAGTCTGGGTATTAGCTCTTTGTCAGATGGACAGATTTCAAAAAATTTCTCCCATTCTGTAGGTTGCCTGTTCACTCTGATGAGAGTTTCTTTTGCTGTGCAGCAGGTCTTTAGTTTAATTAGATCCCATTTATCAATTTTGGCTTTTATTGCCATTGCTTTTGGTGTTTTAGTCATCAAGTCTTTGCCCATGCCTCTGTCTTGAATGGTATTGCCTAGGTTTTCTTCTATGGTTTTTATGGTTTTAGATCTTAACATTTAAGTCTTTAATCCATCTTGAGTAAATTTTTGTAGAAGGTATAAGGAAGGGGTCCAGTTTCAGTTTTCTGCATATGGCTAAACTGTTTTAAAAACCAAGAAACTAATTTTGGAGAGGGTAAATAATTTATCACACACTATACAAGTGATAAAACCAGAACTTAAGGAAGCCCTGATTCTTAGAACCCCTGTTGGAACATCATGTTTCTCCTTTGATTAAAATACCCATTATATAGTTGTAGTGCTCTCTTCCAAGAAAATGTAGTCTTCCAGGTAATTGGTCTGAAAGTTTCTTTGTAGAGCAAACGACTTTGTAGAGAAAATAGCTTTGAAAAGTCTGTTGAGGGGCAGAACTCGGAAAGCATGCTAAGGCAGAAAGAGAAAGACACCTAGCTCAATAAAGAAAAGAGGGAGGAAGCTAAAGAGCTTAGCCATGTCGGGGGTAGGGTAAAGGGAGTGGGTGGTCCCTGGATGCTAGAAAGAATGAACAAAGACTTTAAGGAAAGTCTGTCTCCTGGAGTTGATGGTGGTATGAATATACTTTTTGTGCACAATCTATAGTAAATCTCAGATTGCGCTTTATTTTAAAGAGGTTTTGTTTTTTTTTTAAAGAATGTGGAGAAATGCCAAGTACTGGTGCAAGGATAGACTACTACAGCTGATGCCCACTGGGCATCTGACTTTTGGTAACATACCCATCACAGAAATATGCTGAAAATAGGTGAAAAGAGAAAAGCCATAACTTCTGCTGTCAAGGAACTTAAAATGTAGTTGAAATATGAAATAAAACTTAGAATATGTATTTAATATTTTAACTGGCTAGATTGTTGTTATGTGAATAATGTAGATAGATCCATTAGGGCCCTTACAGGGATTTAAATACATTTTAATGATATGTAAATCATGTTAATGCCAGTTTTTACCAAAAAAGCATAAAAAGAGCAAAGATATAGATTTATAAAATATATAAAAATAGTTTCTCTTTTTTATGTTACTAGATAAATATGGATTCCACTTTGATTTGAGGCCACAAGAATCATTTTGCTAATATCACAAGCTAGGTTTGCTACATGAGGCAAAAATACCTGCAATTTAGCATATGAATAAGAAGTCTCAATTTGTGTCCAACTCTAGTTATTTTAATTAAATAGATTAAATCTGTTCTCAGAATCAATGTTAGCAATCGTGTGAACACAAGAAACAAAGGAAGTAAATGGTAAAATCTCTTCCTTCTATATTTTGCCATGAAAGAAACCAGGCCAGGGAAAGTGCTTTCTGGAGCTATCTAGATGCAGAGAATTTTCCAGCTGAGCCCTCTCTAATTGCATTCACAGAATAGGCATGATGTGTGACAGGCTTAGCAGCCTATCTCAATCTAAAGAATTCAGAGAAAAATAAAGCAGAAATCGAAAGAATAAAAACACAATGTAATTTTAACAGTGGGCTTACTTTTTTTTCCCCTAAAGTAATACACTCTAACATGTTCCACGGTAATAAGAGCTATTTTTGTATTCTTGTGTGTTCTATTATATTCTGTCATGAGAATTATTTTTCAGAGAATTATATCTAAAAGTATTGTTATATTTTTATCATTCTAATGGCATAGATTATACTTCCAAGAACAGACATTTTTCAAAAAAAAAAAAGATAATCATTTCTTTTGAGAAGGTCTCTAATGAGGGCAGTGTGTGAAGGGGGAGAAAGTATACATTCATTTTTGTGACAAATATTTTAATGCACAGAATATTATGGACCATTAATCCATTTGTATGACAGACTTAGGCCGACTACCATGGGACTTTGGAAAATATTATACTCTATATTGGTTTCTTTCTCCAAAAGGACAACTATTCATCTGGTGGAATATGGAAGAATACAAACTGAAAGTAGAAATTTACTCTGCCAAACTACATATAGAAGAATTTCTCCAAGCAATTTCTGTAAACACCCATCTTTAAGCACTGTATGATACAATTGCCATAATTAGTTAGCTTTATGGGACTGTGCTCGAGAAGGAAATTAAAGTAACTGTTTCTGATAAATAATCATTATTATTGTAGCTAAAATTATAAACTATGCTGCTCTGATTACGTCAAGTTTTCCACAGTAAGTGAAATAAATATTTCTAGAAGTCATTAAGCTTTCTATAGCGTAAAAGAAAATTAAATGAAAGTTATAAATATTTATCAGTCAGTGGAGTAACCAAAGATCTAGAGTTACAATGCAGGTGAGGTCAGAACTCCCTCAAATGTTTTTATGTATTTTCTATTCTTGTCATCTGATTAAAATATTTTTTCTGAAGAAGTTGATAAATAATATTGCCTACATAGGTAGATGAGGCTAGAAATCTGATCTTCCAATTTGCTGATTATCAGGCAACATATCTAGAAGACAAATCTAGACCAATGAAACCAGATTGTATCTCATTAGTACTTTTTTCCTGAAGAATATTAACCCATGAAATATTGATTATACATGTTTCTATATAAGCCAGTTTTGGAGGACACCGGCATAGTTTAGGACTGAGTTGAGCTACAGATAGACTTGAACTTTTGCTGAAAAGAGCAGAAAATATTGTATACTGTCTTAGCCCAGGTAAAATAGACAGTAACTAGGCAACCAAAACTAAAAACAAGACAAAACAAAACTAGAAACTAGTTTGGTAAAGCCCTTGTTACGCTCTGTGGCACATACCCCATTTAGATCTTACCATATAGGTAGTAAGTTGAAAGGTAGAACCTAGAAAGGTATGCCCAAATCCCCAACATCTGTGAAATGTTAACGTATTCAAGAAACGGGTTTTTGCAGATATAATAAAGTTCAAATCTTGAGATATGATCATCCTGGATTACCTGGGCAGGCCCTAAATCTAATGAGAAATGTTCTTCTAACAGAAAAAAAA
>NW_022332220.1:0-3158 GCF_002776525.5 Piliocolobus tephrosceles | reverse complement strand
GTTGTATCTTTGTTCTCATTGGTTTCAAAGAACATCTTTATTTCTGCCTTCATTTCGTTATGTACCCAGTAATCATTCAGGAGCAGGTTATTCAGTTTCCATGTATTTGAGCAGTTTTGATTGAGTTTCTCAGTCCTGAGTTCTAGTTTGATTGCACTGTGGTCTGAGAGACAGTTTGTTATAATTTCTGTTCTTGTACATTTGCTGAGGAGTGCTTTACTTCCAATTATGTGGTCAATTTGGGAATAAGTGTGATGTGGTGCTGAGAAGAATGTATATTCTGTTGATTTGGGGTGGAGCGTTCTGTAGATGTCTATTAGGTCTGCTTGCTGCAGAGATGAGTTCAATTCCTGGATATCCTTGTTGACGTTCTGTCTCGTTGATCTGTCTAATGTTGACAGTGGGGTGTTGAAGTCTCCCATTATTATTGTATGGGAGTCGAAGTCTCTTTGTAAGTCTCTAAGAACTTGCTTTATGAATCTGGGTGCTCTTGTATTGGGTGCATATATATTTAGGATAGTTAGCTCTTCCTGTTGAATTGATCCCTTTACCATTATGTAATGGCCTTCTTTTTCTCTTTTGATCTTTGATGGTTTAAAGTCTGTTTTATCAGAGACTAGTATTGCAACCCATGCTTTTTTTTTGTTCTCCATTTGCTTGGTAGATCTTCCTCCATCCCTTTATTTTGAGCCTATGTATGTCTCTGCATGTGAGATGGGTTTCCTGAATACAGTAAACTGATGGGTCTTGACTCTTTATCCAATTTGTCATTCTGTGTCTTTTCATTGGACCATTTAGTCCATTTACATTTAAGGTTAATATTGTTATGTGTGAACTTGATCCTGCCATTATGATATTAACTGGTTATTTTTCTCGTTAGTTGATGCAGTTTCTTCCTAGCCTCGATGGTCTTTACATTTTGGCATGTTTTTGCGATGGCTGGTACCGGTTGTTCCTTTCCATGTTTAGGGCTTCCTTCAGGGTCTCTTGTAAGGCAGGCCTGGTGGTGTCAAAATCTCTAAGCATTTGCTTATCTGTAAAGGATTTTATTTCTCCTTCACTTATGAAACTTAGTTTGGCTGGATATGAAATTCTGGGTTGAAAATTCTCTTCTTTAAGAATGTTGAATATTGGCCCACACTCTCTTCTGGCTTGTAGAATTTCTGCCGAGACATCTGCTGTTAGTCTGATGGGCTTCCCTTTGTGGGTAACCCAACCTTTCTCTCTGGCTGCCCTTAAGATTTTTTCCTGCATTTCAAGTTTGGTGAATCTGGCAATTATGTGTCTTGGAGTTGCTCTTCTGGAGGAGTATCTTTGTGGCGTTCTCTGTATTTCCCGAATTTGAATGCTGGCCTGTCCTACTAGGTTGGAGAAGTTCTCCTGGATGGTATCCTGAAGAGTGTTTTCCAACTTGGTTCCATTTTCTCCCTCACTTTCAGGCACCCCAATCAGACGTAGATTTGGTCTTTTTACATAATCCCATACTTCTTGCAGGCTTTGTTCATTTCTTTTTCTTTTTTCTTTAGACTTCTCTCTCGCTTCATTTCATTCATTTGATCCTCAATCGCTGATACTGTTTCTTCCAGTTGATCGAGTCGGTTACTGAAGCTTGTGCATTTGTCACATATTTCTCGTGTCATGGTTTTCATCTCTGTCAGTTCGTTTATGGCCTTCTGTGCATTAATTATTCTGGTTATCAATTCTTCCACTCTTTTTTCAACTTTTTTAGTTTCTTTGAGCTGGGTACGTAATTGCTCCTTTAGCTCTGAGAAGTTTGATGGACTGAAGCCTCCTTCTTTCATCTCGTCAAAGTCATTCTCCGTCCAGCTTTGATCTGTTGCTGGCGATGAACTGCGTTCCTTTGTAGGGGGAGATGCGCTCTTAATTTTTGAATTTCCAGCTTTTCTGCCCTGCTTCTTCCCCATCTTTGTGGTTTTATCTTCCTCTGGTCTTTGATGATGGTGACGTACCGATGGGGTTTTTGTGTGTGTGTCCTTCCTGTCTGTTAGCTTTCCTTCTAACAGTCAGGACCCTCAGCTGTAGGTCTGGTGGAAATTGATTGAGGTCCACTCCAGACCCTGTTTGCCTGGGTGTCAGCAGCACAGGCTGCAGAAGATAGAATACTGCTGAACAGCGAGTCTAACTGTCTGCTTCTTGCTTTGGAAGCTTCCTCTCAGGGGTGTACTCCATCGTGTGAGGTATGGGGTGTTGGTCTGTCCCTAGTGGAGGATGTCTCCCAGTTAGGCTACTCAGGGGTCAGGGACCCACTTGAGTAGGCAGTCTGTCCATTCTCAGATCTCAACTTCCGTGTTGGGAGATCCACTGCTCTCTTCAAAGCTGTCAGAGTCGTTTGTGTCTGCAGAGGTTTCTGCTGCTCTGTTGTTTTTGTATTTGTTGGTTAGCTGTGCCCTGTCCCCAGAGGTGGAGTCTACAGAGACTGGCAGGCCTCCTTGAGCTGCTGTGAGCTCCACCCAGTTTGATCTTCCCAGGGCTTTGTTTACCTACTTAAGCCTCAGCAATGGCGGGTGCCCCTCCCCCAGCCTCGCTGCTGCCTTGCAGTTAGATAGCAGACTGCTGTGCTAGCAATGAGGAAGGCTCTATGGGCGTGGGACCCTCCAAGCCAGGTGTGGGATATAATCTCCTGGTGTGCCCATTTGCTTAAAGTGCAGTATTGGGGTGGGAGTTACCTGATTTTCCAGGTGTTGTGTGTCTCAGTTCCCCTGGCTAGGAAAAGGGATTCCCTTTCCCCTTGCACTTCCCAGGTGACGCAATGCCTCGCCCTGCTTCAGCTATCACTGATCGTTCTGCCACAGCTGACCAGCACCGATTGTCTGGCACTCCCTAGTGAGATAAACCCAGTACCTCAGTTGAAAATGCAGAAATCACCTGTCTTCTGTATCGCTCCTGCTGGGAGCTGGAGACTGGAGCTGTTCCTATTCGGCCATCTTGCTCCGCCCCCTGTGTGTTTTTTTAATAACCAAATGAATTATACAAGAAAGTCATACTTTAGGGTAGCAGAATTTCTAGTTTAGTAGAATCACTGTGAAGATATAGATGTTGATATCTATGTTTTTGTGTATAAAACAAAACTTGATAGAATTATAACAAACTGTCTCTCTGACCACAGTGCAATCAAACTAGAACTCAGGACTAAGAAA